>NC_052359.1:2757007-2855535 GCF_009727055.1 Benincasa hispida | reverse complement strand
CCACGAAGATCTATTGTGTAAGCCAGAACTAGAAGAAGTTGGTGTCGGAATGGTGTCAAATGCCTTTGGCAAAACTAAATCAAGAAAATGATAAGCCATTTCGACATCGTGAGTTATAGAATGAAAAGGGAAGCACGTCTCATGAAAAACGTCACGGGAGACAAAGAACTTCCTTTTCTAAATATCAAATAGCCTATATCCCTTTATGTTAGGCAGATAGCCAACAAAAATAGTAACAGTGGCCCTAGGATGAAATTTTGATCAATCACCCATTAATGTGGAAGTGAAACATAAACACCCAAAAGTGCGTAATGAATGATAATCAGTCATCTTGCCATGCAATAATTCATATGAAGTTTGCCACGGAAGAACACGAGAAGAAATTCTATTAATCAAGAAAACTGCTATAAGAACACACTCTCCCCAAAATGGGAAAATGTGATTGAGAATATAATGTCATTATCACATTTAAGATATGTTGATGTTTACGCTCCACCATAGAATTTTGTTTAGGACAACCAACACATGAAAACTGATGGACAACACCTTTCTTATGAAAAAAAAAACATAAAAAACCAACTCAGAAGGCATTATCTGAGCGAAACTTTTTAATGAGCAATCTATACTAAGTTTCGACATGAGCAAAAAACATCATATTTCTTCTATAAAAGGAAAAGCCAAGTATATCTAGTGCAATCATCCATGATAGTAAGAAAATAACGATGTCCATTAGGGAGTGTGTCATATTGGGACCCCAAATATCAACATGAATGAGGTCAAAAGGTCGAGCAAACAAGTTATTATTGGAACTAAAAGGCAAGCGTTTTTGCTTTGCTAAAGGACAAATAAGACAATGATCCAAATACAAATCCTTAAAACTGACAGCATCAAAATGCAAAATATTACTTAAATAGTTTAATGGCGTAACAAAAGGATGACCTAGGTGACTGTGCCACAAGCTAAAAGGGACTGAATGAAAAGAAACACGTGCAATGATAGGTGAATTATTATTGACAGTAGAGGCATTGATAATGTAAAGATCACGAGAAATTCTACTCTTGCCAATCGTCTTCATAGTGGACTTGTTCTAGATGAGACAAGAACCATTAAGAAAACATACTAAAATATATCTTTAACCAGCGCAGTAACATAAATCAAATTGCACTGAAAATCAGAAATAAATAGAACTTTCTATAGTAAAATAGAATTATCTAATAAAACAAATCCCATGACAGTAACATGAACTTGACTATTATTTCGCAATGTCATAGAAACACCAGAAATAGGATATAAAGTGACAAATGATGAGCGACTAAAACATATGAGTTGAACCCCCAGAGTTGAAAATCCAACAATTTGGAGATTTAAAACTCGAATGAACGATCGAGAAAGTACCTACAATGTGTAGAGGAGGAGATGTTTAACTTTCGATAGATCTTGCATTATTTGCCTTTGATGGCGCTAATTTTTCTGCAAAACATTTAATAAATGTTGATATTGAGCATAACTAAGGTTTCGAAGAGAGGTATCTTACCTCCATTGGATAACATAATTGACTTTAGAATTCTCTGGAGGTTTCAACATTACTAAAGAGGTGTTATCAAAAGAAGGATGTTGTCCAGTACGTTTGAGAATGATGCTTATATCCTAGAGGATATCCATATTGTTTGTAACATTTATCATCTATATACCCTTGGATTATGCAACTAATGGAAATGGAATGCTCCTTCGAATAGCAAGGGCAATTGGAGCACCAGGGGTTAAGATGTTTGATCGAGCATTGTTGTTCCTCTTGAGACACCAAAGCAAAGGCCTTATTAATCGATTGCAATGGCTCCCTTAAGAGAAATTGTGCTCAGATTTGTGGGAAGGAATCATTGAGTCCCATTAAAAGACTCATAACATACTCATTCTGAAAAAAGGTATCTATTTTTCTGCACGTACATCCCAGTCGATAAGTATTCAATTCATCCCAAAGTCTTTAATTTCATAAAATAAACACTCACGTATTGTTGTTCTTGGGCTAAATTGGACAATTCTCGTTGTAGTTGAAAAATTCGTGGAGCATTCTTGCATTGAAATTGCTCCTTCAAGTTTAACCAAATTGCACAGGCAAAATCAGAGAAAATAATCCCAGAAATCTCCTTTGATACAGAATTTAGAATTCAAGATATAACGACATTGTTGCTTCGAACCCAATAATTCAAAAGCTCTTCAGTTAGTTTCTCGATAGTTCCATCAATAAAACCCAACTTGTTCTTCACTGACAATGTAATTTCCATTGATCGACTCCATGAAGTATAATTATTATGGGTCAATGGATTAGATACGAGAACCAGATTGGTAGTGTCGCTATGGTGGGGAGAATATGGATTGGTACTATCGATAGTATTCTTTGTAACTGAAGAAGGGTTGGGAATGTCTGACATGATGAAATCAATTAGGAGAAGAGAGAAAACATAAATTTGGATTTACTTTCTCATTGCTAAAAAAAATCACTTAAAATACCTTTTAAACACTTAAAAAATCATTCAAAAATCTATCCTATATCATTTAGATTACTTAAAGTTTGTTTGGAATGGCGAAATAACTTTTTTAAACGATTAAAAAGTAACAGAGCTCAAATTGGAACTAAATCCAAAATATAGATGAGTAAAATTTGTTGAAAATAGGGTTATTAACCTAGGGGCATTTATGTAATTGGATAGACCCCTAGGGTTTCCTACTGTCTATTTATATAATGTGTCCTTATGTATTCAATGTATCAGATTAAAAATAATAAGAAAAGTCTATATCGTGGTTTTTCTCCCTGCATTAGGGTTTCCACGTAACTGTGTTGTTATTCTCTTCCCTACTCTTTTATTTTTAATATGGTATCAGAGCTAGGCGATGAAACCCTAGCCGTTATGGAAGATAACCAACCACAGTCATCTTCTGTTGATGGAACTTCGAATTTTGACATGAAGACTGCTATTCGAGCGGCCATAAATGAGTGTTTTCAAGCAGCCCTACCGAAGTTACTTTCTGCCATCTAACTGCAGTCGACGGAGAGCCACCGTCGGTGGGAGTCGCTGCACCAGACAGAAGCGTCAATCAATGGACAGACAAATTGCAGATGGATCCTCGATGGACAGACAGATTCGGTCGCTGCCTTCCACGCCGTCGCAGTCCTCCACGTCGTCACAGACGTCTACGTTAGTCATTTTCGCGCTGGTCTACCTTTCCGCATTAGGTCTGTTCGACCTACAAGGAGTCACATCGAACGCGACTGATTTTCCACACTAAATTTGTTCGACCAACGATGAGCCATATCAGATCTGTTTGACCTACAAGGAGTCGCACCGAACGCGACTGAGTTTTCCGCACCAAATGTGTTCGACCAACGACGAACCGGTGACCATCTCGAACAGTCTAGTCGGCTGGGTTCTTCACTAATGTCGGCGACTTCCTTCCAGCCGGCGATGTCTTTCCAACCGATAGTCGCTGCCCTGTTTTCAGCCGCTTGTGGTTCGACCCATTACCCAGACGATGCGAGACAACTGTTGGCTTATCTCCAACAACAGATTTGGCGCGAATCCACAACCGGTTCAACCAGTTTATTCAGAGAATCCGGTAAACTAGTTCCCTATTTTGCCAAATGTTTCTTATTTATCTTGTTCGATGGGAAATTCTGCAGGATTTCTTATAGGAGAAAAATTAAATGGTCGAAATTATTTCTCCTGGTCCCAATCAATCCGAATGGCCTTGGAAGGGCGTCACAAATTTGGTACTTGACGGGGGAGATTTCGAAGCCAGCACCAGGCGATCTACAAGAACGAATCTAGAAAGGAGAAGAATCGTTGTTACGCTCTGTTCTGGTGAATAGTATGGAACCTCAAATAGGCAGACCATTATTATATGCTGCAACTGCCAAGGCTATCTGAGAGGTTGCATGAGATTTGTACTCAAAGAGATAGAATGCCTCTCGACTATATACGCTTCGCAAGCAAGTCCATGAATGCAAACAAGGATCCATAGATATTACATCTTACTTTAATAAACTATCAATGTTATGGCAAGAGATGGACCTGTGTCGAGAGATTGTCTGGAACTGTGCACAAGACGGGGCTCAATACTTGAAAATTGAAGAGGCAGACCATGTTTATGTGTTCTTGGCTAGATTAAATCCTCAATTCGATGGTGTCTATAGTAGAATATTGGGTCAGCGTCCTACTCCTTCACTCAAAGAAGTCTGCTCCAAAATACGGCTGGAAGAGGATCGGTCATGCGCCATGAATAATCTCATTCCTACAACTGATGCAGCTGCCTTTATTGCAAAGTCGTTCAGTGCTGATGGCGATAAAAAACCCCCCACATGTGTGTGAACATTGTAAGAATCCCTGGCACACAAAGGACCAGTTTTGGAAATCTGTCTCTTATACACATCTAGATGTGTATAAGAGACAGCCCCACATGTGTGTGAACATTGTAAGAATCCCTGGCACACAAAGGACCAGTTTTGGAAATTGCACGAGAAACCTCCAAACAGCAAGCGACGACAGTCTCATGACAAATCTAATACTGGTCGTGCCCTGGTAAGTGACTCAGCAGATGAACAGACTCAGAAGCAGTCTTCGGTTGATAGTAAGAACAACTTAAGTACGGTTGGGGTGAGTGTTATTGCACAGTCAGGTAATTTTCCTTTATTTGGCCTTATTAGTATAAATGGTAAAAAATCATGGATTATGGACTTAGAAACCACAGATCATCTTACAAGTTCTTCAGAATTGTTTATGTCGTATAACCCAAGTTCTGGAAATGAATGTATTCGCATTGCAGATGGGTTTTTTGCCCCTATTGCAGAGAGAGACCATATCTCTCCATTTGACAGTTTAATTCTGCGTGATACTTTACATGTGCCTAAAATCTCTTATAATTTGTTGTTTGTTAGTAAAATTACAAGGGATTTGAAGTGTAAGGCAATTTTCTCACTTGATTCTATTTTATTTCAGGATATGAAATCGAGGATGACGATTGGCGCTGCCCGGCATGATAGAGGACTTTACTTCCTTTCTGAAGAAGCTTCCTCTAGAGATGATCATCAAACTGGGTTTATGTCGTTAAATTTTTTTGTTTCTGAAAATAACTTTATGTTGTGGCATTTTCGTTTAGGACATCTGAATTTTCAATATATGAAGTATTTGTTTCCGCATTTATTCCGCAATGTTAATATTTCCTCTTTAAATTGTGATGTGTCTATTCGTGCCAAGCAAAGTCGTGTTTCTTTCCATAGTGATGTATGGGTCCCTCACCAGTTACCACTTCCACCGGAAAATAGTGGTTTGTCACATTTATAGACGGTCACACTCGCTTTGCCTGGGTCTTCCTCCTCACTGACAAATCTGAGGTGTCATCTATTTTCCAACAATTTTATACAACTGTCGAAACTCAGTTTAAAACAAAAATTGGAATTTTACAAAGTGATAATGGGCAGGAATTCTTCAATGCCTCCTTCAAGGATTTTCTTGTCTCTAAGGGTATTGTCCACCAAAGCTCGTGTGCTTACACTTCACAACAAAATGGAGTAGCTAAGCAGAAAAATCGTCAACTGGTTGAAGTAGCCCGATCTCTTATGTTATCTGCCACTCTTCCGTCATACCTGTGGGGGGATGCGGTTCTTACTGCTACCCATCTCATTAATCGGATGCCCTCTCGTATTCTTAATCTTTATACTCCTTTAAAGCTATTTAAAGAGTCTTTCCCAACCACTCGATTAATCTTCGATGTTCCTCTTCGGGTTTTTGGTTGTGTTGCCTTTGTTCACTCCCATGGTCTAAATCGCACAAAATTTATTCATCGTGCTCAGAAGTGTGTCTCTGTTGAATATCCACTTCATCGACGTGGATATAAGTGTTATCACCCGTCATCTCGTAAGTACTATGTCTCCATGGATGTCACCTTCCTCGAGGATCAGCCGTTTTTTCCTGTTAGTCATCTTCGGGGGAGAACATGAATGAAGAGACTAACTGGTCATCTTATGCTATTCCCTAGAGTCAGCTACTATTCATATCTCATCTAGACCTAATTTTGAGCATGACAGTCTGGTCCTTCCTACCAACCAAGTTCCTTGGAAAACTTACTATAGGAAGAATCTTAGGAAAGAAGCAGTGTCACCTGTCGAGCCAGAACCGTCGGTTCCAGTGCATGAGTCAAACCTGCCATCAAATCCAGGTACGTACATTCCTGAAATTAATGATGTTGATGTATGTATGGAGATTTATGAATGCAAGCAAGATAAGGGAGAAGGAAGTAGTAATACTGAAAGAATAGCAGAATGGGAGACAACAGAGAATGAAATGATTCGTGCTAATGATAATGTGGAGGATACTACTGAAATCTCTGATACACAAATAGTTGATCGTGGTGAGGAGCCTGGAAAGTTGAAGGAACGTGATGCCTCGCTTGATCTTCCTATTGATCTAAGGAAAGACACTCGTTCATGTACTAAATACCCTATGCATTGTTACATGACGTATAGTAATCTGGCAACCGAGTTCAAAGCATTCACTACTAGTTTGGACATTGAGATGGTTCCAAATGACATAAGTGTTGCAATGAAAAAACTATAATGGTGGTATGCTGTTATGGAAGAAATGAGAGCTCTCGAGAAGAATGGAACTTGGGAACAGGTGGCTCTGCCTAAAGGACACAAGACAGTTTGATGCAAATGGGTGTTTACTATAAAATACAAGTAGATGGGACGATTGATAGGTACAAGGCTAGACTCGTTGCAAGAGGCTTTACTCAGACCTATGGAGTAGATTACTCTGAAACTTTTTCTCCTAAATGGCCAAACTTAACACCATCCGAGTGCTCTTGTCAGTTGTTGTAAATAAAGATCGGTCCCTACACCAACTTGATGTTAAAAATGCTTTTTTGAATGGAGAACTTGAAGAGGAAGTCTATATGAGTCCTTCTAGGTTCGAGAGTCAATTCAAAAACAAAGTGTGTAAATTGAGAAAGTCGTTATACGGATTAAAACAGTCTCCAAGAGCTTGGTTTGACAGATTCACAACTTTTGTGAAAGCATAGGGGTATGTTCAGGGGTATTATGATTACACTCTCTTTATAAAAAGATCGGCATCAAGGAAGATAGTTGTTCTTATTGTTTACATTGATGACATTGTTTTATCTGGGGATGATGATGCAGAGATCATAAGGCTACAAAGATGGCCGAAGAATTTGAAATTAAAGACCTCGGGAAGCTAAGATACTTTCTGGGAATGGAAGTGGCTCGATCAAGAGAAGGTATATCAGTCTCTCAACGAAAATACACTCTAGACTTACTAAAGGAAACAGGCATGACTGGGTGTAAGCCTGTTGACACATCAGTAGAGTACAATGTGAAGCTCAGTGATAAGAATGATAGAATTCTTGTTAATAAAGAAAGGTATCAACGGTTAGTCGGGAAGTTGATCTACTTGTCTCACACAAAGCCAGATATTTCGCATGCAATAGGTATTGTCAGTCAGTTTATACAAGCTCCATGTGAGGATCATATGACAGTAGTTGAATGTATCCTCCGGTACCTAAAAGGAACTCCTGGCAATGGTCTAATGTTCAGAAAGATCGATAAACGATCTGTTGAAGCCTACACTGATTCTGACTGGGCAGGTTCTGTTGTTGACAAAAAAATCAACGTCTGAGTACTGTACGTTTGTCTGGGGTAATCTAGTCACTTGGATAAGTAAGAAACAAGGAGTTGTAGCTAGAAGTAGTGCTAAGGCTGAGTATAGGGCCATGAGTCTGAGGATTTGTGAAGAAATTTGGTTGAAGAAATTTGGTTGAAGAAAGTGTTATCAGATCTCTAGCAAGATAATGAGCTTCCGATGAAATTGTTTTGTGGCAATAAAGTTACCATCAGTATTGCAAATAACCCGGTTCAACATGACAAAACTAAACATGTAGAGATTGACAGACATTTCATTAAGGAAAGGTTGGACAATGGAAACATATGCATCCCTTATATTCTTTCACAACAAGTTGCAGATGTACTTACAAAGGGGTTACTGAGACAGAGTTTTGATTATTGTATAAGCAAGTTGGGCCTTGTCGATATCTATGCTCTAACTTGAGGGGGAGTGCTGAAAATAGATTATTAACCTAGGGGCATTTATGTAATTGTATAGACCCCTAGGGTTTCCTACTATCTGTTTATACAGTGTCCCTATGTATTCAGTGTATTAGATTAAAAATAATTAAAAAAGTATATATCGTGGTTTTTCTCCCTGCACTAGGGTTTTCACGTAACTGTATTGTTATTATCTTCCCTACTCTTTTATTTTTAACAAAATTAAAACTTTTAAAATTGTAAGGACTGAGTTAAAATTAGTATAAACTATAGGACTAAAATTGGTAATTTCTAACTTTCTTTTTCCCAAGATTCCGTGTGTGTCTCTCTTTATGGTTCAATAAAGCTTAGAGTTTTCATCAACTTGTCAACTTGTCAACTTCTTTATTTTCTTTCCCTTGTCAAAGTTTATTATTACAATTGAATATCTATATATAAATGAATAAGAGATTACATAAATACATTTTTTTTTTAAAATCCACCATATTTTATGGGTTTTTTTATACGACCCTACGTGAAATAAAGAGATTTAAATTTTGATTTTTGTTTATAAAATCATATATTCATTGATTAAATAATTGTTTTTAAAAAATGAATCAATTTCTCTACTAAGTTCTAGCTAGAAAACATTTGGCTCAACTTAGATTAGATTCCTTTAATTAAGATTAAATATATATACATGTTTAAATCTCTAATGTATGAGTTTTTTTTTTTTTTCCAATTTAGTTCATTTTTATTTTTTAAGAAAAAAGACTTCAATTTAATCTCTTAGAGTTAAGATAATTTGATTTCTTACTTTTTATTTTTGGAGGAATTTAATCCCATATTTTTTTCTAATGTTTAAAAAATGACTAATGACATGATACTCTATACATTTCATTCGATTCACTAAATATATTATGTCACACGAGTTTTATCATCATCATTATATATTCTTAATAAAATTTGTTACAGATAATATGAGCATAATTTAGTAATAATTGATATGTTCTCCTTCGTTTGAGGTTAGAAGTTCAAATTCTCATACCTTACGTTATAAATATTTTTTTTCATTCTACCTACTATCTCGAGATATATTGAAATTCAATTTTCTTTTTTATTTTTATAAGTTTTGACAGTGTGTAGGATAGGAAATCCAAACTTTTGACTTATTAGTCCACAATAATTTTTTGTGTCAGTTTAGCTATGTTTATTATGCATTAAATTTAAGTCATTTAAGCTTTTTAAAAATAGAAAAGAAAAATGAAGATAAAAATATGGTTTTGCATTTAGGGCTCTCATTATATCTTGGAATTAGGCATGCATCTACTCAACATGCTACATTTTAATAAAAATAAATAAATAAAATTATGGTGCACATTTCAAGATCACTTTATGTATATATATTTGCAAAAATGTAATGGAAATTTCTTTTAAAATAATGTAAAAAGTTTATAAAATTATTAATGGATTTGCATAGCTGGTATTGGAGAAATGGCCTTTTAGACTTCTTAATAGTGAACCCAACTTTTTTCCTTGTTGAAAAGAATAGTAAATCCAACTTTGTACAAGAAATAAAATACCTAATTAAATTCCATTAATATTATAGAGAGAGAGAGAGAGAGATAGGAAAAAAAATGATAAAGAGAGGGAAAAAGCTTTCCACTTTGATAATTAGTGTCAAATTTTTACTTTGTCTAACCTAATCTACATGATTAGAGGAAATTTTAGATATGTAATTTATTTAAAAGTATTGAATTTAAAATTTTTAAAATATCATTATCTCATTGTTAGTACTTAGTAATCATTATATTACTTAGTTCTTTTTAACTATTTTTTAATAATTACTAATTTAATATAATTGCAAATAGTCATTATGAAATAATTAAAGGCTAATTCACCTTTCTTTAAAAAAAAAATAGTTCAACAGAGTTCAAATTTCATTGTTGTAATTATTATTTTTTTAAAAATGGAGATGATAACCAATACTTAATTTACTCACTTACAAATATTGGAAAATATTACTGTCTATCATTGATGGACATTAATAGATTTTAATAGACATGTATCATACTAATAAACCGTAATATTTTGTTATATTTAAAAATATTTATAATAGTTTTATCATGTAAAACAATTATCCTTATTATAATAAAAAAAAATATATCAAAAATTATAATATCCACAATGAGTTTTTATATGCACAAAAAATGCATAAATAGACATTTTTCACCTGGGAAATTCTGTAAATATCAAGTCAAATTAGATTAAAAGGTGGCCTTAAATCAATCCTTTTAAATGAGGAAAATAACTTTTAAAATTTAATGTTATTTACTCTCATTACCAAGTGGATTTTGAAGAGGGACCCATTGCAAACTTCTTAATAGTAACCCCAACTAAGAAAGTAACGAGGAAAAATAACACAAAAACCTTTTAATAATTTCTATAAAAGAATAAATATATATGATAATCGCTCTTAATTAAACTTTAGAAGTAGATGTCGATGAAAATATTATTGATGTCTCATTTTTACGAAAATTACTATGAAAATCCATATAAAATATTGATGTCGATGAATATTTTTAAAAAATCTATTATAACAAATTCAAAAGAAATATTTAAATTAGTAAATAAACATTTTACTCTTCTTAAATAAGTTAGCATGTTTATTCTTTATATTATATTTACATTAGTGATATTTTGTTACTTATTTTTTATATTTTATTAATTTTTTTTTTGTGATATAATAGAAATGTCAAAAATATAGATGGTCGAATTTTTTTTTCTTTTCTTTTTTTGGTTGAGTACAATAGGGTTAGAGAAATTCAAACCACATATCTTCTCTTATTTGCTAATACATATTATTCATTAGTTGAGTTATATTCACTTTGGTATTGACAGAAATTTGATATTATGCTCCTAATAATTTAATTTCAAGAGAGTGAAAAATGATATTCAGTATAATAATTTTTGTGATAAGAGTATTTGACATAAACTTTTCTATTAGAGTTAAATATCATTTTGGTCTATAAAGTTTGTTCAATTTTAATATTTTTGTACTTTTAATTGTCCAATTTTGAACTCTGTACTTTTAATAAATCTTAAATATAATCAACACTGTTAATTTATTCTTGGTTTTAAAAAAAAAAATTATCTATTAGCATCTTTATAGTAAAAATGCATATACTATGATCTTTATAGTAAGATTTATTTTAAAATACAGATACTAAAATTAGATAATTGAAATTATAAAAACAAAAATAATATTTTAATCTTCATTTTATGACAATAATTTCTCACACACCATGGAAAAATAATTTAGCATTGGCCCTTGTTTTAACTTTGCTATTCAGAAATATTTCTTTGGATTGGAATAATATTCACTGGCTGTTAATGTATTAATGTATTAATAGCCTCTCTTAAAATTGTAGATTCATAGATATTTATGTGTGTGTTAAAATATTTCTCAACATCTTAACCTATCTGATTTTAGTTCCTTACACTTCTTAATGTCTAAATTTAGCTTTTGTATGGTGATAAATTTTAAAATTAGTTTTTAATTATAGTAAGTATGAACTATGAAGTTAACTTTTATATATTTATTAAATGATTTATTTAGAAATAATTATTTCTAAACAAAGGAAAATGAGACAACTTATTTATAAATATAATAAAATGTCACATTCTATCATGTCTATAGCGATCTATCAATATTTTACTATACCTGAAAATATTTTCCACGGTTTTAACACTAATAGTTTTTATTAAATGATAATAATAATAATTTTTATATAAAGAGGGAAGACTAATAAAAACTTCAAATTTTTTAAGGAAAAAAAGTTAACAATGAATAAAGTAATTATAGTCATTCATTTTAAGATTTATCAAGAATATAGAGATCAAAAAGAAAAAAAAAATTATATAGAGATTAAAATAATATTTTAACAAAGATACATAATTTAATTACTATGAATTAAAAAGGGAAAAAAAAAAACTTAAAATTTGTTGTGAGAGAGAGAGAGAGAGAGAGACATATATTCATCCATTTGTTTAATCCAAACATATATACTAGAGATGATGATTTAGGCCAAGTGGGTTGACCCACCTTATATTACTCACAAAATGATCTCCACCATTGGATCCACTCTTCTTGTGCTTATTTATACTCTCTTCTCCCTCTCTTTTCAGTCCCAATAAACTTCCTCTCCTCCACTTTTAATTTGGTGATTGCCAACATCATATTGCATTATACCATCTTTAAAGTTTCTTCCATAACTCTTCTTCTTCTTCTTCTTCTTCATTACAAACCTCCAAATCTCCATCCATGGCTGTCATTCAATCCTTTGAGGATCAGGTGAGTTATTAAACTTGTTCATCGTTAATTCTATTCAAAACTCATATCTTTTTCTTCTTCTTCTTTCCTCGTATTCTTGGACATGACTATCTTTTTTATAATCTTCTCATTTCGAGAAAAGACTCTTGATATAACTAAAAATATGCTTAATTTTAAAGAAAATAAATAGTAAACATGATCTCTTATAAAAGTACATACGCGATCAAACTCTTAATGAAACAAAATCAACAATGTTTTCTCTTTTTAATTGTCAGAGTAAGTTGAAAGAAGAGATTGCGGCAGCAGAAGGGTTCACTCTAGATGGAACAGTCGATTGGCATGGTCGTCCTGCAATTCGATCAAAATCTGGAACTTGGGTTGCAGGAATTATAATTCTCTGTATGTTATTTTCAGACTTATACTTCAAACTCATTTGATAAACTATTTTATTTTAATTTTTTTTTAGTTTAATGGTTGCGGAGATAGGAATTGAGAATCTTCAATTTTTAGGATGATAGTTTTTATGTCTTATCCATTGAACTATAATTTGATTGAAAAAATAAATAAATTAAAACTAAGCTTATAGAAATAAACATTCATATGGTACACTTTGGATAGAAGTATGAGAAATTAAGCTTATTTAAAAAATTTTAAAAAAAAAAAAAAAAAAAAAAAAGAACTTTAGTTATTTTTAGTGAATATATATTTAAATTTATAGGAAAAGATGTGACAAGATACGAATACTGTAATGAAATAGAAAGAAATAATAATGTTCCTAACCTTATGCTAGATCGACTTATTTAATTTATATATTTATATTTACGTGTGAAAAAGGTCACATAATAAAATTGTTGGCTGAAATTTGGCGACTAGATTGATTGAATGGTTTTTTAGGGAAAAAAAACATTTATGAAGTTGAAAAGAGACTCAACAAACAAAGTCTTGTCTTGAAAGAGTGTTTTATGAGAGTGATTCATTCTCTTTTGGACATAGCCATAAATGCCAACTATTATAATAACCATATTATAAGTTTCAAATTTTCCTTTTTTCTTTTTTTTTTTTTTTTTTTTTTTTGTTCTCAAAAGGAATCTATTTTAATATCTCAATTTTATTTGTTTTTTATTTTTTATTTTTTGTAGTTCCTTTAGTATTTTAACTTTCAATTTATAGGGGTTGATTTTTTATACTACATTTAATCCAAAAATGTCACTCACTTCTAAACTTAATATTATATGCAATAAATGTCTTTAAAATATGTCTAATTAATACTTAAATTTCAATTTTTTTTTTTTTTTAAAAAAAAAGTAGTAAATTTAGTTCTAAAAATTTTTTGTGAAATTTACTAACTTGGAATTTTTGGTAAGTAAATTGTTTAATTAATTTATGACTTTGTTATACTCTTTTCATTGTAACATTAAAAGTTAGCGTACGTTTTCAGTTGACGATGTAATAATAAAGTTAAGAATTATTATTATTATTATTATTATTTTGCAAAGGAAAGGTAAGAAAATTTGATGAGAATCTTTACACAATAATTTTATAATGATTTTAATATTTTTATTGTATTGTCAATTATTCAATTAATTGCAATTTTGGGAGGAGAAAGAAAGATGATAAATATTTAAAGTCACATCGAAGTTTAAAATTTTTAAATTAATTTGGAGTCTTATTTAAATGATTGATAAGACTTCGACCATTTTTAACATAATACTTAAACATTAGAAGAGACTATAGTTCAATAATTAAAAATTAAGGAACCAACACAAAATATGTGTAAAAGTCGAGTGGACAAAATAAAATTTAAATTTTATTTACCAATAGTTATTTTGTATAGTTCCCGTCTATTTTCATCTTGATTCTCTATAATTTGATAAAATCTCATAAATAGTCTCCAAACAAAATTTATCCACATAAACAATCGATTCATTCTTTCTTTTTTTTTTATTCCAATTTAAATCGTAATACAATTAATTAAAATCTCAAACATATCATCCTGCAAATAGAAGTATATCACCTACTCAAATATGATAACTATATAATATACATATAATTCATAATCGAATTATAAAAGTTAAGTGCATGTTTGGGAGTGATTTAATTGTAAAACATCATTCCGAAACATGTCTTTAATCATACAAAATTATTTTAATGTTTAATTTTACATTTTTAAATACAATTTTTATATTATCAAATTTGATTTTGATTGATTAAAACACTTACTTCTAAATGATATTAAAAAAAATAAAAATAATAATTTCAATTTCAAAATCAACCCAAATGTTCGAAATTGAGTACTTTTGAAATTAGATGATCAAATTGGGACAAAATTGTTTTTTGTCCTATATAATAGTAGATGTGTTGTACGGATAAGGAATTAAACATTTTACACGGAAAGCAAAGGGAAAATATATATTTCTTTTTCTCTTGGTTCTAAATGCTACCACGTGGCAGCATAGGATGGTGGGGGTAAAGACTTGAGCCCTAAATTTTGGGCCAAGAGGGAAATGGGCCCACATCCACTTCTTTTCTCGTCTCCTTATGGGCCCCAGCCCACATTATTTGACGTTGAGTTTCCGATGAAAAGGCTACTTAGGTGGCTGCTTATGAGTGGTGGTTGACGGCTTTTTAATGACAGCCTGATCAAGTTGTTCAATACCAAAAATGAAATAAAATAAAATATGTATATAATAAAATTTAAAACATTGATAAACTGTATCATCCATTTGGAACCACAGTGTACTTGCCTATATCTAGCTTGGGATCTAGGTTTTGAAAAATGGAAATAGGGTTTTGAATTAAAAAAAGAAAAAAATGAGAATAGATTGTTCGTTACCTCCACGTTTTTTATGAACCAAGCACGGTTGTGGGTACGATGAGACGTTTCGTATTTATGACATCTTTTTTAGAGAGACCTAAAGTTTAAGAGTACTAATACAAGGAATCTAAGTTTAAGTCTCTTGATTATTTGAATATTTGATTCTATAATCGAGAGTATATGTCTAAAGTAGTTGAACTATGTTATGATAGAATTAACCATATAAGTTTCTTTTTTTTACTTTATTTTTCATAATATTTTTCTATCTGGGTCGGGCTTAGTTGATTCTATATGGGTTGCCCATTTTGATCACTTTGATATTGCATTGATAGGGATTGAAACTTTGAAACATGATAATCAAACCATTAATTTTTTTTTAACTAATAATCAAACTATTAAATAACTACTTAATTAAAAGAAAAGTTAATCATGATCTATTACAGTAAGTTTAACCATTCAGTAATGCATGTTCTTATTTAGCCAACGAGGAGAAAATTTGGCTCCCTTCCTCATTCGTCTAATTGAGAGGATTCCTACTTCGTTTTGAACGGGTCCCCACGGAATAAATGAACTTCTCTATTTAGCATGTTCTCATGGATGTTTTATTCACTCTATTTTAAAGATAATTTGTATGCATTAAGTTTCAAATATGTTTCTAAATTATATGAATATGGAAAATCAGTGAACCAAGGATTGGCAACTTTGGCATTCTTTGGAGTTGGAGTGAACTTGGTGCTATTTCTTACAAGAGTTTTGCAACAAAACAATGCTGATGCTGCTAACAATGTCAGCAAATGGACTGGGACTGTTTACATCTTCTCTCTTGTTGGAGCTTTCCTTAGTGATTCCTACTGGGGCAGATACAAAACTTGTGCTATCTTTCAGATCATTTTTGTCATTGTAAGTATTTTCTTAAAAACCTTTTTTTTTCATTAAGAGTTTTTAACCAATTGAAAAAAAAAATCATTTATATATATATATATATATCATAGTTTAGATAATTAAACTTACATATCAAACATAGACTCGACTTTTAGTTATATAAGTTTTATCCCTAATCTAATAAAGCTTACAAGTTTGGATTGCATTATTCAAGGTTAATAAGTCAATCTCATATGACCTTATCTTAAATTATAAGTTTATTAATTATTCATATAAATTCAAATTTGAGTAAATAAAATTGAGTTTAACAACCCATAGAATAAAGATTTGAATGGTTAACCTCTTTGCAATGTACATGTCACAACTAGTTGAGGTATACTTTTTTAGTGCACTAATTGAATTATGTTAAGATTGATCAAAGTTGTATACATTCAAACATATGAAACACTACTTTCTATATTAAATCACATGACTGTTTCTAGTATATACACACCCGTATTTGAATCTATTTTATAAATTCATACTTCTCAATTACACGTTAGAGTTCAAATATTCTAGTTGATTATTTCAAAAACTCACAAGTCAACGAGAGCATAAGTTAAAATGGATAAGTCATTAATTGTCATTTCAAAAGATCTATTATTTTATCTCACTAACTCTTAATTGTCAAAGTGAGATTAGTTTAACAGTAATTGGTATGACTTTCCTCTTTATCGGTTGAATGTTCGATCATTACAATAATTGTATTAAAAAAACAATGATTGAATTTAAAAAACAAAAATAACTCTTAAATGTGTGTGTATATATATATGCACTAATTTAGAAATACAAATCTGTTTAGATTGCAAAATTTTCAATTTTAGTGCTTAACTTGTTCCAAAAATGGCAGGGCTTAGTATCATTATCACTCTCCTCCTACCTCTTCTTGATCAGACCCAAAGGTTGCGGCGATGAACAAACACCCTGTGGAAGCCATTCCAAGACTGAAATTTCCCTTTTCTACCTTTCAATTTACCTCACAGCTCTCGGCAATGGCGGCTATCAACCCAACATCGCCACCTTCGGCGCGGATCAATTTGACGAAGAGTATCAGAAAGAGGGCCATTCCAAGGTCGCCTTCTTCAGCTACTTCTACCTTGCCCTAAACCTCGGATCCCTCTTCTCCAACACCATTTTAGGGTTTTTTGAAGATGAAGGCATGTGGGCTCTCGGCTTCTGGGTCTCCACTGGGTCTGCCGTTGCCGCTCTGCTTTTGTTCCTAATCGGAACTCCGCGGTATAGGCATTTCAAACCCACTGGAAACCCCCTTACTAGGGTTTCTCAAGTCGTTATCTCTGCGGCAAAGAAATGGAGGGTTATGGTTCCGTCTGATGGAGAGGGTTTGTTTGATGATGATGGGAAGCAGAGCCCTAACAATGGCTGTCGGAAGATTTTGCACACTCATGGATTCAAGTAAGTGCGAGATTTTCTTTCGTTGTTGTAGTGATATTTCTGGTTTTGTCCATTTTATATCATATTCTTAAGCTCTCTGTCAAGAATGTGAATTAAGTATGAAACTGATCGTAAGGGCTCTGTCAAGAATGTATAATTAAGTATGAAATTGATCGTAAGGTCTCTGTCAAGAATGTATAATTAAGCTTTTAGGTTGAGTAGTATAACTTTGAATCCAGTAACTTTGAATCCGGTGCTTTGAGGACTCTATGTTGTGTTTCTTGCTTTTTGTTTTTTTGTTTTGTTTTGTTTTTTTTCCTGAAAAATGTACAAGGTTAGTTGTTAGATAATCTTAACATGCTTGAGAGTGATTTTAAAATGGTTAGAATACTTTTTTTCATATTCAAAATCACTCAAAAGCACGTCTTTAATCACTCAAAATTAGTTCAATGCTTAATTTTACACTTTTTAACGCAATTTCACATTACCAAAATCGGTTTTGAATGATTAAAAACATGTTTTAGAGTGGTTTTGGAAATGACAAAAGTGATTTTAACCCTTTCAGAATTACTCCCAAACATGTTTGTATTTCAAATCACTCGATTAGAGTACTTACAAAGCTTTGTAACAACCTATCAAACTAGAAACAAAATTTGGTTACAAAGACATATTTTCTTGTTTATTCTTTAAAGACTCACATGGTTCCTTTTGAAGTTCTTGCTCCTTGTTTTTAACTAATGCAATAATAACAGGTTCTTGGATAAAGCAGCCTACATTTCCTCAAGGGATTTAAGTGATAAAGAGCAAGGAGTGAACAACCCATGGCGCCTTTGCCCAATCACCCAAGTAGAAGAAGTAAAATGCATTCTAAGGCTGCTCCCAATCTGGCTTTGTACCATTATCTACTCAGTTGTCTTCACCCAAATGGCCTCTCTCTTTGTCGAGCAAGGTGCAGCCATGAAAACCACCATCTCGAACTTCCACATCCCACCTGCAAGCATGTCAAGCTTTGACATTCTCAGTGTCGCCCTCTTCATCTTCCTCTACCGTCGCGTCCTCGACCCATTTGTTGGAAAATTGAAAAAATCTAGCTCCAAGGGCTTGACCGAGCTGCAGCGGATGGGGGTCGGGTTGATCATAGCCGTGATGGCAATGGTCTCGGCCGGCATCGTGGAGTGCTATAGGCTCAAATATGCCCAAGCTGACTGCACACACTGTGAAGGATCAAGCTCCTTGAGCATCTTCTGGCAAGTTCCACAATATGCATTGATAGGAGCCTCTGAAGTTTTCATGTATGTAGGTCAACTTGAGTTCTTCAATGCACAAGCTCCTGATGGTCTCAAGAGCTTTGGAAGTGCTTTATGTATGACCTCAATCTCTTTAGGCAACTATGTGAGTAGCTTGTTGGTGACAATGGTGATGAAGATTTCAACTGTCGATCGTATGCCGGGTTGGATCCCGGGCAATCTCAACAAAGGTCATTTGGACAGGTTCTACTTTCTTCTTGCTGCATTGACTGTGATTGATTTTGTGATTTACATTGCTTGTGCTAAGTGGTACAAATCCATCAAATTGGAAGAGAAGTACGAACAAACTGAAGAACAAGAAAGCTTCAAAGTCTGAAAATGAAAAATCTGAGTTACCCCTTTGAAATAAGAGGAAGAGAAAGTGGAAAGAAAGGGAGGGAGTTCTTCCATTTTGGTCTGTTCTTCTACTTTACATCTATTGAAATGCCTTGATGGAGATTTGATTGAAAAATGATGGCAATGTGATATTACTCAATGGTAATTGACTAATTCTTGTATAGGAATTATCATCATTTGCTAGCTCCAGTCTTGGGTTTACTATATCATGTTTATCACTTTTAAACATAGGGGATCATGTAATTACATGATAATCGAAGGTTATTTCTTTATGGTAATCTCATATGTTGTGGGATAAAAAATGTGTGGATCTCTTGCTAGGGAAATGTAAGATCAATTTGGTATTTATTTTTATGAGATTAGTGATATTGGAGGTTTGAAGACAATGTTTTAACTTTTACCAATATTTGTCCATTCAAGCATATTTTAGTGGATAAAGACATCAGTTAAAGTTGATAATTTAATTATTCACTCTTATACTTATTGAATTCAAAAAAGTTTTTGTAATATTCTACTAATAGTATGACTGATTAATATGAATAGTCCATATATGTCATCAATATCCACTTTTTATGAAGTTTATGGATAGAATAAGTTGTGTTAAAAGTATATGTATGGATTAAATTTAATTTAACATAAATTTAAACACATTTTGAAACTTGATATTTGATCCATTTATGTTATTTCAAATATTTTAATAAAACGAGCTTCAAAGTTCATATAGCATGTAGCTTTATTATTTAAATATTGAACATTTACTGCTGTATTTAATCATTTTTCTAGACGACTATTTTTATAATATATTTTTTTTAAAAAAAAAAAAAAAAAGAAAGAAAAGAAAATAATGTTTCGTTGCAAACAAGCAATAATTTTAGACCTATTGGTAAGTATATACGACTAATCACATAGCATATTTTCTTAGCACATCAAATCATTTAGCATGATGAAGTTTACTATCTTACGAACTTAAGTTTTATTGCTCTATGGCAACAAAAATTCAAGACTCGTGTTGGCGAGGTTTGAAGACAAATAATCTTTTTTTTTTCTTCCCATTTTTCTTAGTTCCATAACTAAAGATCGATTGGACAATTGATCTTCGAGATGGTAATTGTTGTCTTATCTATTAAATTATACTTAATTAAAAAAAACTAACTTTTTTTTATCAATTTAAATATGTAATGTTTAAATTGATGTAATAATTTTTTTTTTTTTTTTTGAATTCTAGAAATTAAGGGTCCGTTTGATAAGGCTCACATTTCTGGTTTTCTGTTTCTGCTTCTCATTTTTCAAGAAACTGACCAATTTGATAACCATTTTTGTTTCTTGTTCCAAAATTTGGGAAACGTTCCAAAAAATGGGGTCAAAATTGAGGAACTACAAAAAGTAGTTTCTCCGGTTCTGTTTCTATTTTATTTAAAGTTGTTCCCAAAATATATCATAATGGGGACTTGGTTCATTGATGTGAAAACATGTTTTAATCATTCCTCAACTCTATAGTTTTGGGATCAAATCTACCACTTTATGAACTTTTTGCTATAAAGTGTAAATATTTTTTGAATTTTTCTATTTATAAAAATTTTCCAATTTTCAAATATACAAATATAGCAAATTTAATTTTGAATTTTTGAATTTTCAAATATTTAGATTTATGTTATTTTTATTTTCAAATTTCAAATTTTCAATAAGGTTGTTTTCATGCTCAATTATTGCAATTATTTCTGGAAAATTCCAAAAAATTTAATTTTGAATTTTGAATTTTCAAATCTTTAGTTTTATATATTATTTTGATTTTCAAATTTTTAATTTTCAATAGGATTGTTTACAAATATAGGAAAATAAACCAAAATATTTACAAATATAGCAAAATTTTACTGTCTATCACGGTCTATCGCAAATAGACTATGATATTTTGCTATTATTTGTAAATATTTTCAATAGTTTTGTCATTTAAAATAATTTTCCTTTTCAATATGCATATATAAATATTTTTGAATTTTGAATTTTGCAAAATGCATNNNTTTTAATATTTTTACAACCACGATATTTACATAATAATATAATTGAGTTATATTTGAGACTACACCATTTAAAATTTAAAATAAATGACTTGAGTGAGAAATAATATTGTAAATCAAATTTTAACAACATATGAATGATAGAAACAATGGTATTATCGAATTAATTTTACATTGGGACTTATGTGTATTCGATAGTTTAACTATTTGATAACTATTTTTTATATTTTAATACATGTTATATATCTTCTTATTTTATATAATTAGATTATATTTAAACCATAAAATATAGAGAAAAAATGTAAGGGGAAAAAATACAGTAAACTAGAAACAAGAAATAGTTATCAAATAAGTTTTTGTTTTTATTTTTATTTTCTAAGAAACAGAAAACATAATAGTTATCAAACATATTTTTTTGTTTCTTGCTCGAAAAAAAAAAAGAAACAAAAAAAGTAACGAGAAATATAAAATAGGAAACGAAAACGTTATCAATCGGAACATAATCCAGTGATATCTATTGATTGGAGATAAAAGAATACATAGGATTCAACGGTCGAACTACAACGGATAAAGAAGGGGAAAATGATCATCCGACAAAAATAAACCACGATGAAATTTTGCTGCTCCATTCCTTCACCATTTCCTTCCTATGGCTTACATTTTTCTCAACTCATGAGCTCACAAATCCATCTTCTTCAAATTCACTGAATTCTTCTCCTCCTCCTCCTCCTCCTTCTTCTTCAGTTCCTTAATCATGAAGTTCTCTCTGAAACTCCCTGATAATCAAGACCACCAAACCCCAGTTGTAAAGGGGAAACTCCCAATCACCATGTTCAATCAACCCTTTACTTCCTCATTCACCTCCGCCGTTAATTCCTCTTCCGACCTCTCCTTTTCCCTTTCCACTAATTTCCCATCTGGCCCTTGTTTGAAGCTCACTTATTCTCCCATGGCGGCTTCTCCTTCCGCCGTCTCCACTACTTCTCCTTTTACTCTTTCTCTCAAATCTGGGTTAGGGCTTTTTGGCTCTCCGGAGGACTCTCCTCTTGTGTTTTCCTCTCAATTTTCTCTTTCCCTTTCCAAACCCTTTGTTCCCACTTTCTCTCTTCTCTTCAAACCCCAATTTGGCCATTTCTGTTTAAAGAAGAGTACTGTTTCCGGTGTTCACGATCAGTTTTCTGTGATTCAACCTAACGATGGGGTTCGATTGGATTCTGGATCTGGTTTGAATTCGAAATTTGGAAGTGGGTTTGCTGTAGATGAGTCGATGGGATGGCAGGAACTGAAGCTGGAGAGTAGTGGTGGTGGACATGGTTCTCAAGAAGAGTTTGGAGTTCATTCTGATGGAGGAATTCGGAGGCATTTGGCTGAGACGAAAAGCATTAGAGATAGTGTTTTCTCAGGTGTTGCTGTAATGGCAAGGACAGCCATTCCTGTGACTAAACGAGTGGCCGTGAATTTCCGGTGGGGGATGAACTTTCCAACGAATCCGGTAACAAAAATGCCATTTCTGACTGTGAATAAGATTTCAGTGGAGAGAGTGGAGGAGGAAAAGGAAGAGAAGAAGAAAACAGGAGAGAACCAGGGGGGAGATGTGGAATTGTTGAAGGGTATGTTGTTTTGGATGAAAAAGGATGTGGAAAGTTTGGAGAAAGAGAACAGAGAGATGAAGCAACTTTTAGAGGAGATGAAGCTGGGAAATGTTACAAATAGAGCTGCACCATCTTCTAGTTTGAGTTATGGTGAGATGGAGCCATGGAGGAACAACAGGAGTGGCTGGGAAGAAAGCAAGTCCAAGAACAGTAGGAATGGTGGACAAGAAAATGATTGGAGGAAAAAGAAGAGCTCTGAAGAAGAGAATGATGGTAAGAACAGAAGGAGAGGTGGAGAAAAGAATGGAGGGAAGGGGCTTAGTTCCACGAATCGAGCGAATGAAGTTGAATCAGAATTGGAGAGAGCTATCAAGGCTGCTTCCCAAGTCAAAGCATGAAGTAGTATTGCAGTATATGATTTTTCTTGGAATGTATATAGTTCCATTCTATTTCATTTAACCATCGACCACCAACGTCTGAGGAGGATAACACGAAAGGTTAGCATGAATGTTGCAGTTTCTTTATACTATGCACTATTCCTTGCCAGTAAACTGCTTGAAAATGTGGATAAGAATTGCATTTCTATGTGATTAGTTTACCTCTGCAATTTTACTTTGATGTGTGAGTGTGCAGTTGATTAGATTTACTGGTAGCTATTGGACTATGTATCTGGCTGTACTTTGTTTGGTGATATTCACAAGGGTGAAGGATTCATGCATATATTTTACTAGAGTTTAACGAATTGTATTATGTGTAATTGGGAGAACTTTGTGCGTACGATACTTTACTGGATAGGAAACTATTTCATTGAAAATATGAAGTATATACAAAAAGGGAAGAGGAAGACGGCCTCGACTTTGGCTAAGGAAGTTACCTCCCATCTCCCAAAAACAAACTACCCTTTATCTATAGCTGTAAGGGTAAAAGGAAAGGTATGGTAATTTAGCATAGCTTTGAAGGGGTGACCTCCAAAGTAAACCTTGAGAAGACGAGTCTTGTTGCCGGGAAGAACGGTTAGGGAGAACCTCACATCCCCTAGGCGTACGTCATTATGTCCTAAAGAAGCTTGGGATCTAGCCCAAGACTTTTAAGTGAAGGGGAAGGTGGAGATCCCCAGTACTTCTATTGGATTTGGCGTACACTATTGTATCCCAAAAGAACAAAGGAACCTCATCATATCCCATTGTCCTTCGATTTTTCAGTTTAGAATACTTGGAAGTTGGAAGATAAGTTTCTAATCAATTTGAAGTTGAAGTGCATGAGATAATCATTTTCTTGTTCTCGGGTATAATAGATAAATCCTCTAATTTTATGTTGGCTTCCCATTTAAAGAGGTTATTGAATCGTTTTACTAAACTACCTCTGAAATTTCTTTCATTCCTTTGTACTTGTCTGGTTCAACTATTTGGTAATTTTGTTGCAGCCTATGTTATCTGATCACTTTCTTCTCTAAAACTGATGAACAGTGAAGGCTCCAATCTAATGAAGGCCCTGTTTGGTAACTATTTGGATTTTTTTCCCCTTGAAAATTAAGCCTATTTCCTATTTCCTCTTAATGTATAACAATAGTTTTTATCTTTCTTATGTAAAAGAGTTGAATTTTTAGCCAAATTCAAAAACAAAAACAAGTTTTTAAAAACTACTTTTTTTTAATTCTATAAAATTAGCTTTATAGGCTCAATTTTCAAAAATTTAAAACTAAGGCCTCATTAGGTAACCATTTAGTTTTTTTTTTTTTTTGAAAATTAGGCTTATAAAAACTACCTTCACCTCAAATTTTTTAACTACTTTTTACCAGTAGTTTAAAAACTAAACCAAATTTTGAAAACTAAAAAAATAGTTTTAAAAAACTTGTTTTTGTTTCTGAAATTTGGCTAAGAATTCAACCATTGTACTTAAAAAAGATACAAATCATTGTAAGAAATGGGGAGGAAATAGCATAATTTTCAAAAACCAAAAATAAAAAATGAAATGGTTATCAAACGGAGCTTAAGAGTATTACTCTTCTGAAATTGGAATGAGCTAGAAAATGAAGGTGGATCGGGTTCGGTATTTTTAAGGCTGTGTGTTTTACCATTTGTTTCTTGATCACAAAGAATAAGGTCTATATCCGGAGAAATTCTTTGCAATCTCTTCCTACTTTCTCCATCTCTGAGTCTTTCTGCTTTTCTAAAAACTCTCTATCTGGAGAAGCTATATGAGATCCACAACTGAGCCTCACCTCACTATTACCCTTTTCTTTCTTTTGTCTACCACGCCACTTGCCATGACTCGGCCAAACCAACCTTTAGCTTCAGTTGAGTGTCGACTTGTTTAATTGAGCTCGGGAGGATTCCAAGCACCTAGCATAGCATGTTTGTTCTTGTCGAAGTCGACAGGTTGACTCCATTGACGATGAAGCTTCTGACTGCATCAGGAATTTTGTGGTTCCTGCTTTTATTGTTTTTCTTCTTGCTTTATGTTGTTCATGATTGTTTTGAGTAACCTTTGTATTGTTGGTGACTGATATTTAGTCCAAAGTAGTAGAAGGTATTATTATGTCTGCAGTTTTATATTGTGGAAGTCCATTAACCTGAAAGGCTAAAGAGGAAAACATTTTGAATATGAATAGTTTCAAAACTGAGGTTTTGCTGAACTATGAAGGATGAAACACAGCAAACTCAATCCAAAGCTATATATTTTCTTTACTTCTGCAACATATTTTCCAAAAGTGTATTGAGAATTGCTTCAAACCCTTTGGAAGGCGGGAGATCGAACATCATTTAATTAATAGAAAGATATCGATGTCTTAACTACTAAACTAAACACTTGGCAAATATATAGTTTAGTCTCTAATCTATTAAAGGTTCTAATTTTGTTATTATGTACTTTATTTTATTTATTCAATTAAGGCTTTATAATCCCTAAGTTCTAAAAGAATTGAAGTTAATTAAATTTTAAATCAATAGTTCTTATGAGTTTCTCTACTGTTAGCAGTGGGTTAATTTTCTATTAACAATTAGTAATTTTTATTAAGTTGTACTATGCCATATGAAATGAGTAAAATTTTAACTCTGGTCAAGTATTATGTCTATGTCATTTTTTTCTTCTTCTGGAGAAACGGAATTGTGGAATGGAGAATGGAATTTCGGCACGTTGAAGAAATTTATATTAGATTTTGAAGTGATGTTAACAAAGTAGATAGCCACGTCACAGAAACAAATCTACATAAGAATTATTTACAAACATTATTTTCTGACCAGCATCGTGGAATTAGTATTTAAAATTAACAAAAAATTAAATTTAATTATGAAAATATTTTTTCAAAAACTAAAAATATTCAGAGATCGGGTGCTCGGAGGGAAAATTTCTGGTTTATATTTTCTTTTTTAATTGTTATTTTATTTAAAATCAATTAAAATTTGATATTTATATTGAAATCATAAATATTTTAGGTAACAAATTTGTGTTATTATTGTTTTATTTATTAAATTAACAACTAAAAATATTTTAGATCTTTTATTGTAAATTTAATAAAAATTTAAAGTTAATTATATTAGGAAATTAAATTAAATAAATATATATTATGAAATGAAATAAAAAAAATTAAAAAATATATATAAACAATAGCTTAGTTATGGTTATTTATATATCATAAAAGAAGAAATATCTAACATTGAAAAAAGAAAATTCTCAAATTAAATTTAAACTCTTATCACTTCAAATTCAACAAATAATTGATCAACTACATCCACCTTGCATTCACCTCACGTGTCCACACCTTATGTTAGTAATGTATGTTAACAATGGTATCAGAATCATGCATGTTAGTAGAGTGTATTAGTTCAATTAACTTGACATTAAAGATTTATAGGCTCTTGTCTTAATAATATTCTAAATATCCTTTGGGATGATAATCAAATTTTGTTAAATAATTCTATTGAATAGCACTTTGATAAACCTTGTGTTCCTGATAGCAGAATCGTAAGACCGTTGATAAGTTTGGTGTTCCGGTGTTGTAGAATTTTAGCATCCCGATTACTCATCACAATAGATAATTAGAATCTTAATAAGACTTTAAGCTTTAAATTTTAAATGTCAAAGTTAATTGGAAAAATACTTTCTAAAGCACATATTACAAAAGACTCAAACATAATTGAAGATTATACAAATGATTCTCAACTCTCCATAGTCAAAGGTAAAGAGCTTCAGACATCGAAGATAGAAAAGAACCTCCAAATAAGAAAATTTGACTTTCTTCAAGATTATAGAATAATAACCACGGAACAATAAATCCCAATTAATAAACTCTTAGAAACTCTTCGTTTATTCTCAAGACAATCAATTCTTAACACCAAGAAAAATATAAATCTTTTCATATAGGATTAGTTCAAATTGCCATAAAGCCTCTTTATAGGATAGGATTAGATACCCCAATTCTTTTACTATTATGCGATAAACGACATACAAACTTTTTAAATTTAATACTTTCTATAGTTGAATCAAATCTAAAAAGAGGATCAGTTTACTTTAATTGTTATTCAAACTTTTCAGTTTCATTAAGTGATCCAAATATACTTCAATCTTTAATGTTTGGTATTAAACTTATAAACATGGATTGGGAACCACAAACTGAATCCATTGTAGGAATATTTCAAATACACTACAAATTAATGCATACAAATTTATCCCCTATAACTCTTAAGACTTCTCCTAAAGATCAAACCCTTCTAATGGAAACCAATACTAAATACTCAAACACTTTTACTCCAAAAATGTTATCTTATCCCAGATGGAATTTAGAACTGAATTTAGAAGACGTCTTTAAACCATCGTTTGAAAATCCAAAATTAACCCAAATTGTTGAAAATGAAGGTGGAAGTGTAGAGCAATTTCAATCTTCAAGAATGAAACTTCCCAGATTTTCTACTACCTATGAACCTCCTCAACCAAGTACTTCTATAAACTTTCAAAGAGTACGGTTTGATAATCTAATACTACAACCTTTTTATACAAAAGATAAATATCTAACTTTATCTCCAACTCATTCTGATATGTAAAACATTAATAAGTTAAATGTTATTTCTAAACCCTTTATAATTAACAAAATAAAATTAGATAAAGAATTTTGGCCTGACAAAAATAAACTTTTAAAAAATATATTTTTTGAATCATTTAATAAAATTGAACAAAGTAAGATTCGTGATGAATATTACAAAACAATGGAAAAACTTAAAATAATATATATTTCTTCCATTGGATGAAATATAGGACATATTATCAAAACATAATATCTCCTTCATATCAAACTATTAATACAAATATCTCTTCTCCCACAAGGGAGACTACAAATCCTAAAAAATATATAACTTCTACTTATCCTACTTTAGAAGAAATTATGTTTCAAAATAACAATAATCAATAAATGATAACTTTTCCTTTCAAAATGATTGACATAATTGAAAGCCAAACAAAAATACTAACATTAAAAGATATTAAAACTATATAATTACGGAATAATTATTTTAATAAAATTTTACATACAATATCCAACAAAGTGGAAAGAATAGAATCCAAACTCGAACCCCCCTATAAAATCACCACCTCAACCAATTGATAAGACAAAATCTTTATTTAGACCTTTTGAAATTTCGGATAAAGATTTAAAATTAATTAATTTTAAGGTAAAAAATCTAATAATATTTTAGACAAAATTAGCCTTCAATTACAAAATTTAAATCTAAACTCATAAAAAACATTAAATACACCAACATCAAAAGTTAATACCATTAATGAAACTCCTGGTGAAAATCATTCTGACATACACAAAACTAGAAGACAATTTTGATAATAACTTGGAAGAAAAGTTTTAGAACCTTACTCTTCAAAAGATAACAAATCCTAAATATCCAAAATTAAGAAATTAGTATTCCAAACCTTCTCTCCCAGATGAAGAAAGCCAACAATTAACCAAGCTCAATATACAAAAATGACATCTATAAATGGAATATAGATGACATGATTGAACATCAAATTCTAAATTTAATGCATGGAGATGACCTTAGCTGCCACTGCTTACAAGATACATCAAAATACATACCATCAAATTGCTCAAATTGTCTATAAAGATAAAAGTGTTGTACATGTGTCACTATATTGTACAGATGAAATTTTACACTTTAAAGTGTCATCTTCTGTAGAGACACGTCCTGCAATCCATGTTAACGTGTCATTGTAAATTATCAACGTGTCATGTTAATGTCATGCATGAAAAGTTTCTCATCTGTATATAAAGGAAGCTTAGTATGGATCGAAGGGTAGATGTCTTTTCTTAACTTCTGAGTGCTTTGTCTTGAGAGAAAAAGAATCTATACTCTGTGACAATTTAATAAAGGTTCTTCAATTCTACACATCCATCTTGATATTCCAAAACCCAAATAAGTCCTTAGCATATTTATATTTTCAATAACTATTTTATTTATATCAATATTCTTTAACAACTTTTATATTTTCAATAACTACTTTAGTTTTCCAAGAGTTTTCTTCATCATTTTCCACAATTCCATTATATTAAACTTAATCTCATCAATACCCACATATTCATCTTTCATATAATTTCTATCCCATACAATCATCATTTCCCTCAATTGCCACGTGTCAAGCATGCATGCATCCACCATCAACTACATCCACCTCAGGTGTATATATATAGTAATAATAATAAAATAATAATAATAATAATCAAGGCAAGGTTGGGGTCGGGGATGGGTAGGGATACCCTCCCTGTCCCCAATCAGGGCGAGTGCATACGAGGACCCAATCCCAAAGAATTTTTGCCATTTTTTTATTCAAAACAATTATCTAAAATCAAAATAGAACTTAATATATATTTTTTTTTAAGAAAATACCAATTTTAACTATGAGCTTGATAGAATTACATTTTACCATAAATTTTAAATTTCATCGAATTATACTTTAAACTTTGTTAAGTGTTTCATCTTCAACTTAAAAATATGTTGTAGCGTATGCTTTAGGTATGTTTTAGAGTAATATTGGAATTTTTGGACGAATGTTGATATTTTTAAACATTAGGTAATGCTAAAAAGAATTTTTATTAATTTAACCAAATCAATACAGCTTACTAGATTTGAAGTTACAAATATAATTTTTTTCGATGCTAATTTTTTTTTTTTTTTTAAAAAAAAAACTCTTGAACTTTGCTCTTTATTTAAACAATATCCTGATTACAAATTTCAAAACTATGCTTATAGTAGAAATAATTTTGAAATCCTACCACATCAGATTCTCGGGACTTTATTCCACCCCTAAAAATATTTATTTCATATTTTATTAAGATAATTGTGGACCCATAATTATCCTAAAATGAATAATTTCACTCCTTGTCCCGAACTTTCGAAAGGATTTCTATTTTAAAGATAATTTTTGGTACATTTATGAAAGATTTAAAGTAATATCGGAATTTAGAGAGAGTATGGACAATTTTTTAATAGGATTAAGATTCAAGACTAAAGTTCAGAAATGTGAGTCAGCCATGGAACTATACTTTATCCATTGCTTAGTGAAAACGACGTATTTCCCCTTTTGTAGATCAAAGCTCAAATTCAGAGCTCTGTTAATGGCGGAGGACCATCGCCATAGATAACACAATCCACCTCCAGCTCAATTTCATTAGCCCTAGCTCCTTCTGCCGGTGGACATGGCTGCTTCCCTCGTTCTTCCCTCCTCTCCATCTTCCTCTTACTCCTCCTTCCTCGGCCGCAGAGATTTCTTCTCCCACCACTCTCGCTCCAGAACTTGCATTCGTTATACCTTCGTACGCCTCTTTCCCTCTAATTCCATTCTTCTCTCACTGGGGTTTATTTTTTATTAACGATTTTTGAGAATTTTGACGTGTGTGGTGGATGGATCGAAATTTTATTTTTGAATTACAATTTTTGCAGTGTTCTGATACTCAATTTTGTTTATGTTTTGTTTTCTTTGTTGTATGTAGAAGTGTAGTTTGCCTGAATCGAGTAGATATGGTAATGGGAAACCAATTGTTCCGATTCTTAATGAGCGTAGTTTGCCGGAGTTCTTGGAATCGGCTAGAATGGGGAGACCGGTTGACAGAAGCAGTAATCGTTTGAAATTGTTTTCTGGTACTGCGAATCTTGCACTATCTCAGGTAAGGGTCGCTTCTTAATATTGTAGTGAAACGATTTGTGGTTTTATTTTGGCTAAAATGTTGTTTAGGTTCTAAATTCGAATTGCACTTCAATTGTTATAAGTTTGATTGTTCTAGTGCCATCGTCTTCACTTCTTTTATGGAATGTTGGAATCAATCTTTGTCAACTTTATTAAATTGGACAAACAGGGAGGTAGAGTATTGACTAGTATAGTTCATGACATCTTCTGGATTTTATTCAAAATGCAATAAATAGTGTAGCAGCTAGTTCCAGTGTAGTGAAGTTTACAACGAATTGATAATTCTTGTCATTGTCCATTGCCTCTATAACGATTAAATAACAAGAATGCAGAGAAACGGTTATATCAGTCAATAAAGCTTAACATTCACATCCTCAAATTTCCTTTAATTGCAGAAACGTCCTTTTGAAGAAGATCTTAAGTATCGAAGCCAAATCCTTAAACATATAGAATAACTTCCAATTAACATATTACACATGTCATGTGCATGTCATGATCTTTGCACTCTCCTAGATTGCTTATGTATCATCTTGTTTTGAATCTATGTATTCTACCATCTACCCTTTTCATTGAATTTTTTAAGGCTAGTATGTCCAAATTTTGATTGCTCATCTGTTAGCTGAGATCTGGCAGCCAATTTCATTGTTTTCTAAAGGAAGCTGTTCTGTTGGTGCAATAATATATGGTGTACAAGTTTTCCTTTCTATTGCATGTAAAAGAAATTCACTTCAGAAATACAGTACATGATATAGGAATATATATTTGTGAATAAGTTACCTAGCCTTGATATTTGGTCAACTAGTTCTAGGTTTTTGGTCTTATTTTATTGCACTTCGGTACTTGAAACTTGATTAATCCCTTTGAAGTTTTCAATTTCCTTAATTATTTTGTTTCCGATCTGCCATTCCCCTATGCTTCTCTCAGATTTTAGAACTTTTTATGGATGTGCTTTCTAATCTTCTGGTTTTTATTTTTAGGAAGTGTCTAGGTATATGGGCTTGGAACTTTCAAAGGTTAACATTAAGCGATTTGCTGATGGAGAAATTTATGTCCAGTTGAAAGAGAGTGTGAGAGGATGTGATGTTTACATAATACAGCCCACTTGCCCTCCTGCAAATGAGAATCTCATGGAGCTTTTTGTTATGATAGATGCATGTCGGAGAGCGTCAGCCAAAAACATCACTGCAGTTATCCCATACTTTGGATATGCCAGAGCTGATAGGAAGGCACGTTTAATATTCAGAATAGTTAGTTGAACTTATTAATGAATTTGCATGGCTTAAATATGCCTCCTAGAGAATTTTGATGATATAAAGAGACATGCTGAAATTTCGACATTGTTTAGTAATGTTCTTGATTGAGTTTCAACTTAAATGGGAACCATGAAAAAGTAGAGTACAGATGTAAGACTATGTTAAAGATTAAAGCTGATTCTTTTCCATCTTTTTTTATTATAGTCTGGGAGCATATAATTCAAGGTGTGGTTTATATGGTTGTAAAATTATCTCTCTTGGAACTGTATTGCCTTCCAGACTCAAGGTCGTGAATCCATTGCAGCCAAACTTGTTGCTAATCTTATAACAGAAGCAGGTGCCAATCGTGTTCTTGCTTGTGACCTCCATTCTGGACAGTCAATGGGCTACTTTGATATACCAGTTGATCACGTATACTGTGAGGTATTTAATACTTAACTCGTATCTCCACTTTATTACGTCGGGGTTTTTTCACAACATTAATTTTGTATCTGGGCACCAGCCTGTGATTCTAGATTATCTTGCCAGCAAGACAATTTGTTACAATGATCTGGTTGTAGTCTCTCCTGATGTTGGTGGCGTTGCAAGAGCCCGTGCTTTTGCCAAAAAGCTATCTGATGCTCCTTTAGCAATTGTGGACAAAAGACGCCAAGCACACAATGTTGCTGAGGTAAACATCCACCAGAACCCTTCTCCTGTCCTCATAATCTTGGTTGCCTATTTGAAATTTGGATGAGAATGTAGCTGTTTACTTTTGAATCACTAATAATAATCTTGAGCTTTAGAAGGCAGTCACCGTTGTCTTTTAGATGCTGATAATGCAGAACATAAATAACCAACGAACAGTTCTTAGATTGACAAATAAGTACAACTGGTTCTTTTTCCTAGACTAGATGTGGCAGTGTTGGGGTCCGTGATGATTGGTATCTAGACCAAGTATTAAATATCTTTTTGAAGTTCTCTACGGACACTCTCAGATTTAAGGGTCCTGCATATTACTTCTTTGATCTTTCACTTTCAAATATCAATGATTGCCGTTTACCTTGCAGGTGATGAACCTTATTGGTGACGTTAAAGGAAAAGTTGCCGTCATGGTGGATGACATGATTGACACTGCTGGTGAGAAGTCATGGATACCTTTGAATACTATGTTGTTTAATAGTTTCTTGTAATAGTTTCTTTTAAGATGAAATCGAAAAAACCTTTTGCTTTTTTCTTGACCTGGAACTTCTATGAAAAATGTTTGTTCCCCATGCATTTGGCCAGTGAAGCTTTATACTTGTCAGACGTTTGAACTGCTCTCTTGTTTTACACTCTGATTCACAGTGAAATTGTCTGCACCTTATATGTATCTTTTGTATTTTCGTTTTTCTGGGTGCAGGGACTATTTCAAAAGGTGCGGCTCTTTTGCATCAAGAGGGCGCTAGGGAAGTTTATGCTTGCTGCACCCATGCTGTATTTAGGTAATAACATTGTTAAAATATATGATCAATCCCTATGCCAGCTTTCTATAAAGTTTTGGTCTTCATATTTTTCGTCAATAATAATTTAGTCCTATCCTTAGAAGTGTAATGATGAAAGCCTGGAGGAAAATTTTTTAAGACAAAACAACCTAGGCATGAAATATGAGCAAGTGAATGAAGCCAACAGAAGTTATGCAGTCTAAAATTATAGCTGGTTCAATTGCTTGTCCCTTCAAATGACTCAATTACAACAAATTTCGAACGTTGGAAACTTTATCATTACATTTTAAAAAAGTATAGACTAAATCATCATGTTCGAACAAGTTACAGAAGCAAACATACAAAAGACTAAAAATGCATTTTGACCTAATAACTTCTAAATCTATCATATGTATCTCTCCCGCATTTGGATAAATCCTAAACGGGATACTTTATTTTCATTAATATCCAATTGTCGCTTCACTTATCTAAAATACAATGTCGTTTTTTCTCTTTTGTTTTTTCCACTTTTATGTTCATCATCCTGCAGCCCCCCAGCGATCGAGAGGTTATCGAGCGGCTTGTTTCAAGAAGTGATAGTTACGAACACGATTCCAGCAATCACAGAGAACTACTTCCCTCAATTGACCGTTCTTTCAGTAGCGAATCTATTGGGTGAAACCATTTGGCGAGTTCATGACGATTGCTCTGTGAGTAGCATTTTTAAATAAGACCAAATTGAAGTGCCATATAATACAGCCTTATGAAACAATACGTCAAGGATTCCTGCCTTATTTCAACAGCTTTTGTCTTGTTTTGTTTTGTTAGTTTAATTTTTTTCCCCTCTCCTTTTAAACCATCCATTCTTAATTATTCCTCCTAGTTTTCTTTTAGAATAATTTCTTGTAGTAATTCCTGTAAGGAGTTTTACTCTGACGTTATAAAATTTTGTAATTTTACATATTTTAACAGTTTTATATCTTCACAGAAGTTGATATATTTGATATTTTTTAACATGATATGTGAAAATAGTGTGGCTTCTTTCCTAATTCCCATCTTGTTATTTTTATCAACAGGTTATTAAATTATATGTTTTGTTATAGCCTCCTGTAAATGTTTATGTGAAGGATGAAGGTTACAAATTCATGATTTACTAAGGTCCCGTTTGGTAATCATTTTATTTTTTGTTTTCGTTTTTAAAAATTAAGTCTATTTTATCCACATTTTTTATAATAATTTGTATATTTTTTAACTACAATAGTTGAATTTTTAGCCAAATTCTTAACCAACAAGAATTTGGAGATGATGAAAGTAAGATAATAAAGTAAGAAATTTGGAGATGGAAGCAATGTCCATATACTTAATTTTCAAAAACATAAATAAAAAACAAAAATGTTATCAAATGGGACCTAAATGTATCATACAAGAATGGTAGTATATTCTAGCTTCTCTCTCCATGCATGTTTTACCAATTTCTTTGTTTGTCTCACATATTTGTAGCATAAGCCAATTGAAAATATAGGGTAAATACTGCTAGATGCTGTGAATTTGAGAAGTACAACGACGCATAATGAGTACATGGATATGGAGAAAATATAATATAATAATAATATATAATATAATATAAAAATATATTAGATAAATAAATAACAAAAGTAAAAAAAAAAATAATATAGAATGGATTTCTCCACTTTCTCGACCAATATGTGTACGTCTTTCAAAATCCACCAAATGTTATTATTTATAGACAATTTGGCAAATAAAAGGTGGATTATATGGACACTAATCTTGAGACACACACCACATGGGGTAATGGATAAGTGACACATGACCGAGACACTAATAATAGACATTTACATTACACCTAATTTAGCATATTTATAATACCCTCTTTAAATACCATTATATATGAAATATGTCTCGTTAAAACCTTACTAGAAAAAACTCACTGGAAAAAATCCTAATGAAGGAAAAAGAGTACATATTTCATATAATATGATACTCTTAAAAAGTATATTTACTTCCCTTCATGGAAATATCACTTGAGATCTCTAAGTCACCGCATAATGTTGTGCACCAGTTTTCCAAAGGTTGTGATAAGTAATGCCTTTGTAAATAAGTTTGTCAGGTTATTTTTCGAACAAATTTGTTGTACAGTGATGCCGTCATTTTCTTCAAAATCATGAGCATAGAAAAGCTTAGGTGAAATATGTTTCATTCTATCTCCTTTAATATATCCTCCTTTGATTTAGGATATACATGTTGTTTTGTCTTCGTATAATATCGTTGGAAGATTTTTACTAGAAGACAAATCACATATTCCACGAATGTGCTGAGTTGTTGATCTTAGCCATACACATTTTTCGATCAGCCTCGTGGATTGCAAGAATTTTAGCATGACTTGAGTAAATGGTTATTATGGTCTGTTTCACCGCTCCCCATGATTTAACATTTCCTCCACATGTGAACAGATAACCTATTTAAGATCTAGTTTTGTATGGATCAGATAAATATCCAGAATCTGTATAACCAATAGATCAAAATTTGATTTATTTGAATAAAAACAAACCCATGTCGACCATTTCTTGGAGATAACGGAGTATATGCTTAATACCGTTCTAATGTCTTTTTGTTGGAGAAAAACTATATCTTGCTAATAAATTTACTGAAAATGCAATATTTGGTCTTGTATTATTAGTAAGATACATAAGTGTACCAATTGCACTAAGATGTAATACTTCAGGACCGAAGTTTTTTATTATCATCTTGATGTCGAAATATATCTTTCTTCAAATCTAGTGAACGAACTTCCATTGAAATATTCAATGGATGTGTTTTGTCCATATAAAATTTTTTTCAAAACTTTTTCTGTATAAGTTGATTGATGAACAAATATCTCATCTGTTAAATACTTAATTTGTAAGCCAAGATAAAATTTTATTTTTTCCAAGATCTTTCATCTCAAATTCTTTCTTAAGATATTACATTGCCTTTGGAAGCTCTTCACGAGTCCCAATTATATTTAAGTTATCAATATATATAGTTATAATAGCAAATCCTAACTGTGATTTCTTTATAAAAACACATGGGCATATGGGACTGTTTTGATATTCTTTTTTCAACAAATATCTACTCTAGCGATTGTACCACATTCATCTTGATCGTTTAAATCTATATAACGATCTCTGTAACTTTATTGAATATAATTCCCTGGAATTTGATTTATATGTTTCAGATATCTTAAATCCTTCTAGAATTCTCATATAAATATCACTATCAGAAGATCCATATAAAAATGTCGTGACTACATCCATAAGATACATGTTCAGACTTTCATACACAGTCAGGCCAATTAAATATCTTAATATAATTGCATCCACCACTATAGAATACGTCTCCCCATAATCAATACCAAGTCTTTGTGAAAAATCTTGTGCAACTAGTCTTACTTTTTATCTTGTGATCTTATTATTTTCATTTCTTTTCTTCACAAATACTCATTTGTATCCCATTGGCTTGACACCTTATGGTGTTCAGACTAATGGTCCAAAAATCTTACATTTTGAAAATGAGTTCAATTAGTCCAAAAACCTTACGTTTAGTTCATCGTCTAACTCAGTGTCTATCGTATAAGAACACTCCACGATCATCTAGTCTCTCTAAGCTATCGTTTAGTAAATCTGATTTGCTTGAAAACTATTCCATGAGTAATTTCCGAGATTGGAAAAACTCAAAACAATGTTTTGCAAAAATCTTACTAAAATTAGGAAAACATTTTTCCTTTTATCTCACGGTTACCATGAAACTACCAATAACTTCCCACTTAATTGGTTATTAGAGAAAAAGAGATAATTATCCAATAATTAATATTATTATAAATATAAATGATAACCAACTTATCATACTATATTTATAACCTATAGTTTTAATATTTCATCTCATGAAACATACAAACCATAACTCTTTTTCTATTTCACGGCACTTAATGTAAATCTCATTTACATTAACCCTCCACTTGATGTATCTCATACACCATACCGATCATATCACATATAATCGAATTACCTCTTGTCAATTTGAACAATTCAAATCAACATCAAGAACCGATTCTCAACTTTAATCCATTGAGCTACCAAGGGGACCTTATGAACCTATAGCTCGAAGCTCCAATAGTACGTGAATAACTGACTAAACTCTTTAGTCAAGGATCTACCATCCGTTAACTGTCAGGCACTCCACTAAAGATTGACAGCTGAACTCTCATTACTACAGATATATTATGTGTCAATTTTAACCAATCAACAGTGCAACAACTCTTCACAGATCGCTCGTAAGTACAACTCGGCCAATAATCATTATGCCCCTATAGTTACATCTAACTCGTTAAGTACCACTGATCCATCTAATGAACATAAGTCATAGTCCTACTATGACTTAGTTCTCTCTTCCAAAGAGAAGCTGTGACCACTATGTTCAAGCCCCGGAATCAGTCCTTAAGGGAGTAATCTATCTACTCTCCCCTGCTTCGGGGAAGGAGTGAATTCCATCTTGTGTAACTGAGTTCACAGCTCCTAAATCAGACAAGTCCCCGAAAAGGTAGGCATGTTGAGTTGGCAATCTGGCCACTTTCACCATACTAATCAAATGACCGCCCTAAAAAACAGGAGTTCCTAAAACACTCAGGATTGAGGTCATGTCACCTATGGTCGTTTAGGTGAAATGTATGTCTCCAGTATCAAAGGTGTTATATATAGAGACGAATCATCTCGTGGTCCGATCTTATACAAACTCTTTGTATAGGATACCCTCATTCGCATGTCTCCACATGAATGGTTAGATCTACCATTTGTAGTAGTCTACAACACTTGCAAACCCCTATAAAATGGGTCGTATTCGTACTGTCACCAGGATCAGGAATCCCTCCTTAATCCTTATATTACAGATCTATTTAGGTTATCACTTAAGGCATAATTTACTTATATATCTCATATACATGCTTAAGTTTACATACAATAACCATGGAGCTTTGTTTATTGGATATGAGTAAATGCCAGAATGAAATAACACTTATTTTATTCATAAACAATATGTATAATTACAAACAACGAGACTTTGGGAGAATTAGGAAACCAATCCCAACAGATATGTTATAATATATAGTAAGCATGATTTAGGTTTTTATGGTTTTAATATAATTGTTATATTAAAATATGGAATGCTTGATGAATATTATAGCATGTCTATAGTTTTATTAAGTGTTATAAAATGAGTTAGATATTTAAAATCTATAACAAAGATTTAGGTACGCACACAAAAAAATAAAATAAATGGGCTGCACGATCTAGTAAACATGAAGTACAATCATACGATTGGTATGAAGGTGTGTTTCATGTGAAGACCGGACGTCATAGTCTCAATGCCAAAGGAGGAAATGTTCAAATATTGAGGCTAAACTGGTCCGAGCGATACTATTCATGTAACAAGTGGCAAGCATTCAGCATTCCATGCTCGCATTTTATGGCCATTTGCTCACATTTTAACATGAACTACGAAGATTTTATTGAGGACTACAACAAATTGTCAACATATGCTGAATGTTATTCTCCTCAATTTCAACCTGTACCGCATGAAGATTACTGGATCACGCACCCTAATATGCCCGTCTTACATCCTGATCCATCGTTGTTGAGAAAACCTGGTAGACTAAAAAGTTCATGTTATCACAACGAGATGGATTGGACAGAACCAGCCACTCGACAACGATGTGGATTTTGTAATCAGTTAGGACATAATCGAAGGAAGTGTCATTTGTTATTAAGACGGGCTCCAGATAGTTAGGGATTGACAAATAAATAATTTTTTATTATATATTCAATTTTTTTTTATTATAATTTATTGTATATTCAATTTTTTTATTGTAATCAATAAAGTTTTACATTATTATTTACCCTCACACTGCATATCCTGAGTGAATTTACCCTCACTTTTCTCTACTATTTTATTTACTTATTTCGCCTTTTTTTTAATTTACTTGATAACAAAATCAAGGTTGACCATATTTTTTCAGACTTATTCAATTATAGTCAATTTTAATATATGCACTTTCATTAAACTTATTCAATTATAGTTATTAGTTGTAACAAAATTCTGTTATTGTTGTTATTTTTTCATTAATGATTATTAGCTTTTTTTTTCTCATTGGTTATATATATATATATATACATTTATGGAAAGTAAATAAAGTGAAAGACAATTATGAGTGAGATCCTGCCCATGAGTGAGATTAAGCATTTCTTTAACAAATTGTCTTACTAGCGATGCTCACCTTACGAGCGAGATTCAGCCCACATTTCTAGCGAGATTCCCTTCTAGAGCGAGATCCATCACAAAATTAGCGAGATTTCCTTCACCCGTTTTATCTTTTATTGTATATTCAATTTTTTATTATAAAGTTGTACATTATCCTTTTAATTAAGTTGTACATTATTCTTTAATTATGTTGTACATTATTCTTTTAATTAAGTTGTATATTATTCTTCTAATTAAGTTGTACATTATTCTTTTAATTAAGTTGTATATTATTCTTCTAATTAAGTTGTACATTATTCTTTTAATTAAGTTGTTCATTATTCTTCTAATTGAGAAATAAATATTTTTTTAATTGAGAAATAATTTTTTTTTTCAGATCATGGCTTTAAACCCAGGACCTGTTGATCCCGATGTTTTGCACGACCAGTCCATTCATCGATCATCTGTTGTATGGCGAGATCGTACTATTGGAGAAATATCTTGCAGGCGTCGAGAGGCAGTTCTCCAATGCACTTTCCCGCTCCACCCTTGAATACTACCACTACTGCGCATATCTGGATTCTATGGGGTTGCCAGATTAGGATTTATTCAGTTGGACTGGCATCTGGTCACAGCCTTGGTCGAGAGATGGAAGTCCGAGACGCATACATTTCATATGTCTATTGGAGATTGCACCATCACTTTATAAGACATAGAAGTGTTGTTGGGGTTACCTGTTGACGGTGAGCCGGTCACCGGAGTGATGTACGATGACTGGTAAGAATTTTGTCAACTGTACCTCGGTACAACCCCACCTACCGATAAGATTAAAGGATCGAGGTTAAGTTTAATATGGTTAGGAACACAATTTCGTGAGCTCACAGATGATGCAGCGAGGAAATCGTCATAAGATATGCGCGAGCATATATACTACAAATGATGGGTGGAAGTCTGTTTTCAGATAAATCAAGTCATTTTGTTCACTTGATGTTCCTGCCACTGTTAGCCAACCTCCATGATGCGGGGCGGTATTCGTAGGGTGGAGTATGCTTGGCATGGTTGTATAGACAACTATGCAAAGCAACAAGACCTGAGGTTCGAGAGATAGTTGGACCTTTCATACTTTTGCAACTATGGGCTTAGGAGCGATTTCTAACAATGACTCCATAGCTACAACATGTTAATGATGCTCAGTTAGTTAGATGAGCTTACGGTTCTCTGTATGTTGTTTTAATTCAATTTAATTTTTATATCACTGATCTAGTTAATTTAAATTCTAAATTATCAATTTAAAAATTTAGGTAGAGAAACAAATTTTGTGTGACTAGGATAGCCACACATGTAGTCAGCCAGTAGAGATACATGTTTGATCTGCTTCAACCTGAACAGGTACATTACATTGAACCTAATTGATTATTTTATACACATTTTTATTGTATTTGTCTTTAATATTCTCTAATATAATATTTTTGTGTTTCAGGTTATTTGGGAGCCGTATAAAATTTTTATGCATACTTTGCCTAATTTTTGTACGAATGGTAAAAACATATGGCGGACGATGAGTCCTCTCATATGTTTTCACATTGGTGAATGACATTTTCCTGACAGGGTGATGAGACAATTCGGTTTTCAGCAGGATGTCCCATCGTCTTGTAATACTAAACTCGACTACATGATATTGACCTAAGGACTGGAGTTTGGTCCGAAAAAGTTGCACATTTGGTAGTGCGATGGCACTATCGTGCAAGGGTTATTGTAGTGGGGTTTCTCTTGAACAATTTGACACATATGTCACTTCATAATATATTCATTTGTATAATAATATCACAAGGCCCTACGTCACTCGTCCAGAAGCAGCTGTAGATCATCTGGTAAATGATTGAATATTATCTAATTATTATTAATTTAAATTTATTTTAAATATTGTCTAATTGTTTTATAATTCACAGAGATCGAACAACAGTAGAATCCGTAAGGTTGCGAATGATCCGAACTAGGTTTTTGCTATATGTAGTGACAACCAAAGCTATATGGAGGAAATTCATTATATGTACGATATACCTATTGTTCCTCCACCAGCTCCTAGACGTAGAGGACCTGTTCAGGAAGAGGATGAGTTTAATGAGATTGCACATAATGTGGAAGAGTTGCCCCCTATGATGCAGACGCAGAGTCAAACTGATTATGTTAGTCTAATGATGATGATGCTAGCATTTGGTTCAGGACATTATGACTTAGAGGCTGGTCCTTCGTCTTCATACGTGCATGGACATGGTCGGGGTTGTGGAGAGCATAATGAATATTTATATTATGAAGCGCCTGCAAAGGTACCAGAGCAACATCAAGAAGAACCCGAGCAACCTCAAGTTCGAAGTCGACAACGACAACCTGCTCGAAAACAACGACGTCCGCCTTATGAGACACATTGATTTTTGTAATTATTTTTATTTAAATGAGATATTTTATTTAAATGAGATATTTAATTTACATTTTTTTATTTTTATGAGATATTGTTTTTTTTATATTTATTCTTTTTAGAGTTTAAATAAAATAATAAATATTTTTAGAAATTGTTTTTATAAAATGAAAAATTAAAAAAAAAGAAGAAAGAAATGAAGAAAAGAAAGAAGGTGGAATGTGTAATAATTAAAAAAGAAAAAAAAAAAAGAAAGAAATAAAGGGCAAGGTCGAGGGTTCAAAATTCAATCAAGGTAGGTCGAATTTTGACCCTCGAGTTATAAAAAATATATATATATTATATATATATTTTTACAAATAGTTTGAAAACAACCTTATTTTCCTAAATAGTTTCTAAAAGGACAATATCATTTTAATTTTCCCCTTTAGAGACATGCGAGTGGGGGCATCCTATGCAAAAGACGTTTTCATAAGACCGGTTAACTAACTATGAACTCCGGTTAACTAATTTTCCCCTTTACTATTAAAACTAACTATTTCAAATTCGATGACCTAAGCTAACTCGATCTTAATCCTGAGCTAACTATGAACTCCTGTCTATTCAGGGTTATCATTTAATCTGCATAGATGAGAGTGGTTCAACATCACCGCTTAATAAGCCTCCCATTTTAGGGGTAAGATTAGATAGATAGCTAAGGACGTAGTCTTGCAAGAGGAAATTGACTCCTACTCGTCTTAAGGTCAACAGATAGGTTGATCCCTTAAGTACTAACTTCTGGTCTTGAATAATGGGGCCCTACCTTCTATGTACAGAGGGATTCGGTTAATTGGTTGGACCATAAACCAATTATTCAATAGAGGTTCAGTGGAGACTTAAGAAGCAAAATGTATTATAAGGGTAAAACGGTAATCTTGACCTAGCTGTAAATACAAACAAACTGTGAAGGATCAACTTACCGATTATGGTTAAATCAAGTGGATAGAAATATATCTACAATGAGGAGAGTGCAACTACTGAGCTATAGTGTTATGTCTCGGCAGTTAACGAACAATGATTAATTCAGTTTAAAGAGTTTAGCCAATTAATCTCAAATTGTTGGAGCTCATAATCTGTAGGTCCATTAGGTCCATCTACTAGCTTATAAAATGATCAGACCTTAAAATAGCGTGTAGAGAGAATTTGGAATATTCAAAGTCGATTTAGGGTTTGGATTATTATATTTGATATAATTGATGTTTAATTAATGAGGTATTTTAAATATTTGATGAGGTATTTTATTAATTTAATATTTGATATTTGATATTAAATTAAATTGATTTAATTAATTTTCTAAATTTAATTTATTACAATTTTAAATTTATAAAATTCAAAATTATGAAATTAATTGAATTAAAATTTTGATTTATCAAATTGAAATTGATAAAATTTATTTAGTTAAAAATGAGTTTGAAAATCAGTTATATTTTTAACATTAAAATTCATATTTATAAATTAAAAATGGACAATTGACTGAAAGTGGGAAAACCCAACTTTTCCCATTATTCAATCCACCTCCACTCAAATTCAATGGAATTTGAAGTGGCATTTTCTTGAGTAATCTGATATGCATGATAAACTCTTATAAATTAAAGTTTTGAACTCACTTTAATGTTCATGCAACTAGAATTCTGAGAATAAAAAAACCAGAAAAATAAGAATTTTCTTTCCTTCTTTAAACTCTTAAAACTCATATAAAATTGCTCTCAATTTGAGTTCCACCACTCAACCTAAGGCTCAAGGATGGTGGAGAAGACTTTGGTGGTGGTCTACTGATGTGTTTGAAGAAAAAATTGGAGAAGAATCGAGCAATTAGGTGGAATCTACAAAGGTTGTATTATATAAACCCTATTTCTGTTTTTCCCATGAACATTTTTTCCTTCAAAATTGATGTAGTTAGAGTATTTAGATCCTTAATAACTTCCGTATGTTGATTGTCAACTCCATAAAAAACTTCGATAATCAATTCCAATAACACTTTCACGTGACCAACTTCGAGCTTCGATAACCACCTCTAATTACATACTCCGACGAAAATCATCTTCGATGATCAACTTCGACGACCACATTCTCGCGACCAACTTTGGGATCCGAAAACCACCTTTGTTGACAAACTTTGACGACCAACTCCAATATCACTTTCATGAGACCAACTTCAAGCTCTGACAACCACCTCCAACTACTAACTCCATTGAAAACTATCTTCGATAATCAATTTCAACCACTTTCAACTATTATAAAACTAATGACCGTTAAATTATGTTATAGGGTTGTTTATTATATAAATATTAGTATTTTGTCTACATTAAGTGAAACATATATACATAGAAATTTGTAAACTATATTTTATTTAATTAAGTACACATATCAAATGAGCGTTAATGACATTGAAAAAATATGTATGTAGTTGAATAATATGTAACACATAAAAAAAAAAAAAAAAGCACTCATTTAGAGTTTAAAAAACTGCACTAGATACCCAAACATATGAATACAACTTTACACCCCAAATACAGATCAAATAACTCTACCCAAACGCAAACATATGAACTTTACACATATATGAACTCCACATACATATGAACTCCAGACGTCATATCTCATGCCAGCTCCTCAAATAGCTCCTTAATATATCCTTATAACATATAGTATTTCGATATAGATTAGAAGTTGAAGGACCGAGATGAAAAGAATTATAGAAATTAAGGGGTGTTTGGCTCACCAACATGATGAGTTGAGTTGGTATAATATACCAACTCATTGTTTGGCCTATCAACTTTAAATTTTGGTGGAATTGAGTTGGTGTATTTTACCAACTCACCCCAACTCACCTTTCTTCCCATGCTTTCAATGGCTCCACCCATCGCCCATTGTCGCACTCCCATAACTAACTTCGGGCTCAGACAATTACCTCTGATGACAACTCTGACGACCAACTCCAAACTCCGACAACCACCTCCAATGGCAACTCTAGCGATCAACTCCGAGCTCTGACAACCACCTCCGATGACAATTTCGACGACAAAATTCAGACTCCGACAACCACCTCCGATTATAGCTCTGACGATCAACTGTGAGCTCTGAAAAACTTCGCACGACCAACTCCGACGACCAATTTTGGCCTTTGACAACCACCTCTAGTGACCCAACTCCCACGACCACCTTCGCGCTACCAACTCCGACAACCACCTTCGTGCTACCAACTCTGATGACCAATTGGCTCCGACAAAAAACTCCGATGACCAACTCCGACAATCGCCTTCATAGGCTCCGACAACCACCTCCGACTACAAACTTCGATGAAAATAACCTTTGAGCGAGCAACTCTGACGACCCAACTCGAGNAAATTCAAAATTATGAAATTAATTGAATTAAAATTTTGATTTATCAAATTGAAATTGATAAAATTTATTTAGTTAAAAATGAGTTTGAAAATCAGTTATATTTTTAACATTAAAATTCATATTTATAAATTAAAAATGGACAATTGACTGAAAGTGGGAAAACCCAACTTTTCCCATTATTCAATCCACCTCCACTCAAATTCAATGGAATTTGAAGTGGCATTTTCTTGAGTAATCTGATATGCATGATAAACTCTTATAAATTAAAGTTTTGAACTCACTTTAATGTTCATGCAACTAGAATTCTGAGAATAAAAAAACCAGAAAAATAAGAATTTTCTTTCCTTCTTTAAACTCTTAAAACTCATATAAAATTGCTCTCAATTTGAGTTCCACCACTCAACCTAAGGCTCAAGGATGGTGGAGAAGACTTTGGTGGTGGTCTACTGATGTGTTTGAAGAAAAAATTGGAGAAGAATCGAGCAATTAGGTGGAATCTACAAAGGTTGTATTATATAAACCCTATTTCTGTTTTTCCCATGAACATTTTTTCCTTCAAAATTGATGTAGTTAGAGTATTTAGATCCTTAATAACTTCCGTATGTTGATTGTCAACTCCATAAAAAACTTCGATAATCAATTCCAATAACACTTTCACGTGACCAACTTCGAGCTTCGATAACCACCTCTAATTACATACTCCGACGAAAATCATCTTCGATGATCAACTTCGACGACCACATTCTCGCGACCAACTTTGGGATCCGAAAACCACCTTTGTTGACAAACTTTGACGACCAACTCCAATATCACTTTCATGAGACCAACTTCAAGCTCTGACAACCACCTCCAACTACTAACTCCATTGAAAACTATCTTCGATAATCAATTTCAACCACTTTCAACTATTATAAAACTAATGACCGTTAAATTATGTTATAGGGTTGTTTATTATATAAATATTAGTATTTTGTCTACATTAAGTGAAACATATATACATAGAAATTTGTAAACTATATTTTATTTAATTAAGTACACATATCAAATGAGCGTTAATGACATTGAAAAAATATGTATGTAGTTGAATAATATGTAACACATAAAAAAAAAAAAAAAAGCACTCATTTAGAGTTTAAAAAACTGCACTAGATACCCAAACATATGAATACAACTTTACACCCCAAATACAGATCAAATAACTCTACCCAAACGCAAACATATGAACTTTACACATATATGAACTCCACATACATATGAACTCCAGACGTCATATCTCATGCCAGCTCCTCAAATAGCTCCTTAATATATCCTTATAACATATAGTATTTCGATATAGATTAGAAGTTGAAGGACCGAGATGAAAAGAATTATAGAAATTAAGGGGTGTTTGGCTCACCAACATGATGAGTTGAGTTGGTATAATATACCAACTCATTGTTTGGCCTATCAACTTTAAATTTTGGTGGAATTGAGTTGGTGTATTTTACCAACTCACCCCAACTCACCTTTCTTCCCATGCTTTCAATGGCTCCACCCATCGCCCATTGTCGCACTCCCATAACTAACTTCGGGCTCAGACAATTACCTCTGATGACAACTCTGACGACCAACTCCAAACTCCGACAACCACCTCCAATGGCAACTCTAGCGATCAACTCCGAGCTCCGACTACAAACTTCGATGAAAATAACCTTTGAGCGAGCAACTCTGACGACCCAACTCGAGGCTTCGATAACCACTTTCAATGACAAACTTCGACGACCAACTCTAATACCACCTTCATACAACTAACTTTGGGCTCCGATAGTCACCTCCGACTACAATCTCCAGTGAAAATAATATTTGATGATCAACTTCGATGACCACTTTTGCATGACCAACTCCGAGAATCGAAAACTACCTCAAATAACAAACTTTGACAACCATCTCCAATACACGTTCATGCGACCAACTTTAGGCTCCGACAACCACCTTTGGCTACAAACTCCAGCAAAAATCATCTTTGATAATCAACTTTAATAACCACTTCCGACTACTATAAGACTGATGACTGTTAAAGTATGTTGTAGGGTTGCTAATTATATATATATATAAAATATTATTGTATACATTAAGTGCAATATTTATACGTAATGAATTCAGATATCAAATGAGTGTAAGGAATATTTAGACAAAAAAAATATGTATATAGTTGAAATGTATGTAACATATAACAAAAAAACCATAAAATGAAAAAAAAATCCTGAAATATTTTCCAATAAAAATTAGTGAAAAATAGAGATTTTTTCTCTGATAATTCTTCAAATTTAGAGGAAATGAAAGTGAAACTGTTGAAGAAATGTGGTGACATTTCATTGGTTGTTATGATGATGGGGGAGATTTAATTAAAAAGTTACATAATAGTAAAAATATAGATAAACAATGGGAAGAAGAAAAATAAGAAAAATGATAACGAAATTCATGGAGAAAAATTGGCTAGAAAGTTTTGATTTCGCTTTAGTTTCTCATTTTATTCAACCATATTTTTACAAGAAATGTAATGGGTTAATTGTTGTTCATTGTCTCTAAAAAAAAAAAAAAGAAAGGAAAAAAGAAAGAAAAGTTCTAAAAATTAAAATTAAAAAATTGCAATCTATATTTTATTCAAATAAAGATGGGTAGAATTATTGAATAAAAAGGTTTCAAAACAAAAATACTAATCATAAAAGCATATTATTTAGGGGGTGTTTGGCACACCAACATGAGTTGAGTTTGTATAATATACCAACCCATTGTTTATCCCACCAACTTTAAATGTTGGTGGAGTTGAGTTGATATATTTTACGACTCACCCCAACTTTCCCTTCTTCCAATATTTTCAATGGCTTCACCCATCGGTCCCTGTCACATTCGGGAACTAACTCTGGGCTCCGACAACCACCTCCAATGATAACTCCGACGACGAAATCTGGGCTTCGACAACCACCTCCGATGACAGTTGCAACGACCAAATCCGAGCTTTGGCAACATTCGGTGACCAACCTCGGGCTTCGACAACATTCGTGCGACCAACTCTGACAACCAATTTCAAACTTCGACAACCACCTCCATTGACTCCACTCCGGTGACCACCTTCGCGCTACCAACTCCAATGACCAATTTCAGGCTTTGACAACAAACATCGATGACCAACTCTGACAACCACCTGCATAGGCTCTGGCAACCACATCCGACTACAAACTCCAATGAAAAACACCTTCAATGACCACCTTTGAACAAGCAACTTCAACAACCCACTTGGGGCTTCGACAACCACCTCTAACGATAAATTTCGACAACCAACTCTAATACCATCTTCATGGGCTCCGACAGCCACCTCTGACTACAATCTCTGGCAAAAATCATCTTTGATGATAAATTTCGACGACTACCTTTGCCTGATGAACACCGGGATTTCAAAACCACCTCTGATGATGAACTTCGACAACCAACTCCAATACCACTTTCATGTGACCAACTTCAGGCTCCAACAACCACCTCCAACTACAAACTCCAGTGAAAACATCTTTGATAATCGACCTCAACAACCACTTCCAACTATTATAAGACTCGATGACTGTTAAAGTATGTTGTAAGGTTGTTGATTATATATATAAAAAAAAATTATTTTGTCTACATTAAGTGCAATATTTTAGGTAAAAGATTGTAAAAAATATTTTTATTTAATTGAATTCACATATCAAATGAGTGTTAAGAATATTTAGACGAAAAGTAAGTATGTAGTCGAAAAGTATGTAACATATAAGAAAATAAAAACATAAAATGAAAAAAAGATTTCCTATAATATTTTCCAGCAAGAATTAGTGAAAAATAGAGATTTTTTTTCTCTAATGATCCTTCAAATTTAGAGGAATTGAAAATAAAATTGTTGAAGAAATGTGGTGACATTTCATTGGCTGCTAAGATGATGAGAGAAATTTAATTAAAAAAATCATTACGTGGTAAAAGTATAGAGCAACAACATGAAGAAGAAGAAAAAAGATGATAATGAAATTCATGGGAAAAAAATTAGGAATAAAAAGTTTTGATTTCTCATTTTATTTAACCATATTTACACAAAAATGTAATGGGTTAATTGTTGTTCATTACCCAAAAGAGAAAGAAAGAAAAGTTTTAACCCATTACAGTGGGTTAATTGTTGTTTATTGCCAAAAAAGAAAGAAATAAAAGTTTTAACAATTAAAAGAAAAAAATGTAATATATTTTTATTCCAATAAAGATGGGTAATTTACTGAATAAAAAAGCTACAAAATAAAAATAGTAAAAACATATTATTTAGAGTTAAAAAACTGCACTAAATATCCAACTCAACTCTGTATCTAAAGACATGAATTTCAGACATCTTATCTCAATTCAGTCTACAATCTTAAATAATATATTGAAATATTTTTAAATTCGGAAACGAATTAGGGTTTCTTATTGGGAGTGGGGTGATCGGTCTATAAATATCCCTCTTTCTCTCCTTTATCCATCAATTCAAATTTCCTCATACCCTAATTCAACGAGCCCTAGAGTTTTCCTTTTTCTCCTTACCTGTTCTTCCGCCGCATTTTCAATTTTATGTTTTCTTCTCGAGAAATTGTTTTATTCAATCGTTTGTTTTGCTTTGTCAGCGAAGCTATGATGAAGATCTTTTCGGTGCCATAGCTGGCCTCTTTCCAGTGGTCGTCGGTGATGGCTACACATCCCTCTAAGAAGTTCTGAGCTTCTTGTTTTCTTGTTTTTATATTTGATTTTGTTCATGAATGATTTTTCCTCGATTTCTTTTGCTGTTTTTGTTCGTTTCTTTTTTGATTTCTGGAATTGAAAATGCGAGGTGACGATAGAAATTCATGTCTGTCAATCCACTGACTAATTTACAGTGTGATGTTATATGAATCCCGACAGGTTCTGATCGCTTTTCAATCGCTTCTTTTTTTCAATTCTGCAATTCTTCAACAATCTGATGATTTAATTGTTCTTATTCAGATTCAGTTTTGTTTTGCAATTCTTTTTCATTTGTTTTTTGGGCATATGATGAATCTCATGTAATCAAATGGGTAATTTGCGTCTGAATCATTTCATTGATGCTATTTTCACCTTGGAGAACTGATGCCCAATTTTATATTTGCTCTCAACATCTTTATCAATTTCATTTCTACTCTATTCTTGTCAGTCTGAATTTTTTTTTTCAAACTCCCTTCTTTGTTCTTGTTTTGATTATATGCGTTTCAAATTTTCAGGTCTCATTCAATTTGGTTTTGGTTTTTGAGAACTCATTGAACTTTGAAGATAGAATCGACCATACCCTTGATAATCACTTTGTGAAGCCATTGCCTTTGGAACTTGATTATGAATCCCGACTGTAAACATAATTCTTGTATAATATCAGATAAGAAATTTGTTATCAATAATGTAAGAGGTTTACATTATTTTTTAACATAGAACTAATATAAACAATTATGTAAGTTTGAAAATGATTGGTTTTGAAAAACTTTAAAATCTAAAAGGATATTCCCAATGAGAATTAAGGATATGGAAATCATATAATATATTATATATAAATAAATAAATAAAATAACTAAAAATTGAAAGATTCTTCAAGTTCTTCAAAAAAATTTCAATCTTTTGGGGTAAGTCTACAAAATCCAAGTAGGAGGTGAAATGATTTGGATATTAATGTTGTGTAAAGACGCATGGTTAACATAGTATGGAAAGTGACGGAAAATATTTATAACATTCTCCTCTATACTTCGTTAAAATTTCATTAGGAAAAAAATCCTGGATAAAAATTAGTGAAGGAAAAAGATTTACTTATTTCATATGATTTAGGATGTAATGTATTTGTTCTCTCTTATAAAATATTTTTAAGATCTCTGAGTATGTCATTACAATATTTTGAAGAAAGTATAATATAATAATTATATACGTAAATAAATAACTAAAAAAAATTGAAAAATTCTCTAAATTTCTTCTCAAAATTTTCTAATCTTTTTTGATATCTCATCAATGTGTCCTAATATTAGATTGTTATTATTTACGGGTAATTTGCGAAGAGGCGTCATTGGTCATGGTGTGTAGGATGATGAAAATATGACACATGAACTAACAGAGGCATCTAAATTACACACATTTTAGAATATAATATGTATCATTTAAAATATTTATTAGAGGTGTCTTGATTGTGTTCAACCAAAGGCAGATGGAGCAGGTTCAATATGTAAATTTGGGGAAGATTTGTAAATTTTATTTATGTAATGGAACTGTTTCGTATTTGTAAAAGATTTGTTATTCACAATTTTTTACTCTTCCTACCGATTTATTTCGAGTACCTACTTTGAAAGTAGACAAAGTTGTTGCAAATCTTTTATACACAAGAAAAAGAAATTGGTGTAAACTTTGAATCGACAAGTTGAAAAAGAAAAAAAGACAAAAAAAGGTTTACCACTTCGGCTGGGAGTAAAATTATCACTTTTTTTAGAGTCTAGGAATCAAATTGAAAGTATTATAACTAAAATAAAAATTTTAAAAGTATGGTACAAGCCGAAAGTATATTTACCACAATGGACCAAAATCAAGTTATTTAACCAACAAGAAAATTTACCAATAAATGTTACATGACACTCATTTATTGAAAGTAGGAAAATCTAACAGAAATTAAGAAAAAAGTTATATTGTATATTTGGTATGTTATATAGATCTATTTTAATCAATAGGTCATGTATAATTATCTATTAAATATTTTGTCAAACATAATGAAAATTTTTCATCTCATAAAGCTAAGTGTGTTTTGTGTTTAATTTAAAAGATAAATCATTTTAAAAAGTTAGTGTTTGACAATTATTCAAAATATTTTAAAGTGTATTTTCAACGATTTATTTTATTTTATAAAAAATGTTTTAACTAAAAATAAGTTTTTGAGAAACATTTTTTTCCCTGTCGAGAAACTGTGAATCATTAAAAGTGATCAAAGTTTCTTACTATATTTCCAACTTTTTACTACATTTTCCATGTGAATATGTAAGGAAGGGGAACAAACATCTTCCATCATTATAACCTTATGAATATAATTGGGTAGGCTAGAAGTCTAAATCATACTCCCCATTTTCATCAGCAAAAATCTCAGGATGAATAGCAGCTGTATTTGTGTAGTTCAGAGCTCTTTGCAATTTCCTATGATCCAACACTTCAACTTCAACTTGGAAAATTGAACTCACTGGCCTATGATCTGAAAGCCTTATATCTGCATTCTTATAACACATTTGTTTAATGCCTTTTCCCAGCCATAATATCCGATCACACCTGTCGAGTTTACAGTTAAAATCAAAACTCTCACCTGATGTTTCGATTAATCGAATTGGGTCTGAGTAACTAATCTATGTCACAAATGTGATTGTTTGTGTCCAAAGGTTGTGAATGTGAGTCACATAAGTGTTAAGTGTCTCCATTTTGTAGCCTAATGGGTTCTAATAACTTACCACGCTGGAGACCTTCTCTTCTCTCCTTCTTTTGGAATTTCGCCGACGTATCTATCCGAGTTGAATTCATATTTATAAGTTGGTGGGAAATCTAATATCCCTTCTTTCCATCCATCGAAGACATGCCCCGTGCGCAATTCTCTGATAAGCTGCCATAATATACATCCGTTACTTTCCTTAATTCAAGAACTTAAGTTATTCATCTTTTCTGAGGAGAAAGAGAAAAAATAACGAAACAAACAGCAAACAGATGTCATTAGCCGGGAAGATACAAGATGTTCTATTACTTGGAGACATCTTCCTCGAGAACTTTTGAAATTTGGGTCAAGTTATATAGGATTTTGTAGTCAATCAGCAATTAGTCACCTGATCATAGTTGCTGAGTTCCTCCCACTTTTTTTGAGCAACAAGCTTCCTTACATCCGAGTCCGATGCATTCATGCGATAATTCAAATCACCAAACCAGAATATTTGACTGCTCGAAAAAACATTCGGTCACAATCTTACTCCAAAGGATAATAGACATATAGAATTAAGAGAGAATTCCATAGATATCATTCTCCAACCGAAAGCAACCAGGCAGAATCAAAATACTCGGTTAGTATACAGTCTTATAAATCTTGAAATACTCGGTTGGTATGAACTAAAATCATTTAGACAGATTACTCAAGAACTCTCCATTCTTTAAATATACTATGCAACTCGAGTCTTAAAAGAAAACAGTATTGACTATTAATTTTGTTTTTTAAGTTTTGATAACCAATGGTGAAATGCACAAGTTATGAATGCACAAAGACTGCTTACTCATGTGATGGTATTGTCTGTGGCTGTCCTGAATCAAACACGGATGAAAAACATGTTCGTCTTATGATTTCGTTCACATCTGCATTACGCTTGTGTTCTGCTCCATCCTTCTGACCAGAGGTCAAATGAGAACAAACAAAGCATAACCGCGACTGATAAAGAGACATGCTGACAGAAACAGACCCCTGCATCAGAATTTGTAAATTACATGAGGCCGCGCTACAGCAACACTCTAATGGCGTGAAGTCTAAAGTTTTCCTAATGAGTAAAATGTATGCTCCTTATCATTACTTTGATGGGATGGATATAAATTTAATCGAGTCTAAAGTATTCCGATCAAGGACTTACTCAGACGCAGTATTGGATTTAGAAAAATATATCAGAAAACTTTATCACTTGAGAAATGGCAACTTAGCAATGTAGAAAAGTATTACCTTGTTTCCCATGTAGCCCATAAGACCAACTCCAACTGGAGAAACTTTCAAATTGTTAACATGTCTCCTTAATCTCTTACGCACCCAAACCGACACATATATTCCTACCATCTGCTTGCTGACAATTCTCACATATTTCGGATAAGCTTTAGTGCTCTCTGTTGGATCCTCATTAACTTCTTGTTCTATAAGTTCTTCTGGGAAAATATCTTCTTCTTCAACAGAAATGTCAGATACATCAGAAAGGGAGTCCAGGATTTCTGAAGTGTCTTGTGGCGCCTTCCAGGCTGATATCAAATTTCCAGAACTACAGAATGTCCTTTTCAACCCATTTCCGTTTATAGAAAAACTCTGCGGAGGGAATATTAGAGGATTCTCCAAGCACTGGAAGCCAATTCTAGCAGAACTGCTAACTACTCTCCGCAATTTTGAATTAGAAGAGACAACTTGAGGGGTTGCATCTAATGAATGTTCAGGCCAGTCTAATCTTTGGTCACAGTCAATGCCATAGATTCTACTTAACCGCAAATTTGAGTTCACGAGGTTTAATTTGTTAAGGGGATGCTGATCCAATTCAAAACAACCATTCCCAGAAAATTCATCGTCTATTAGTATTAACTGTTCATCATTAACCTCATCTGCAAGTATATCAGCTACAGATGAAGTCCTCAATACAGGAGAGGGTGGGGCGCTATAGCTCTTCTGTTTGTTCTCAGGTTTAGAAGACTTGTTCAGAGTTCTTCGAATGATTGCCTCCCATTTAGGAATTGGTTTGTTATCCTCTGCTCCTAGCACATTCCCCGCATTTAAAGGGACAACTTCTTGGAAACTGCAGGCATAAGCATCAAATTTGACAAGATTTTATCAACAACAGAATGGATGATAACGAATAGTGCATACAGGAAAGAAACATGGGCCTAAACACTGATGGAATATAGTAGGGTCTGGCGCATTTAATGCCAATAAAAGAGTTAACCAATTCTACAAGGATAGATGCTGGACTGCAAAAATTTCTTCAAAGAGCTCGACTCTCCAATCTTTCATTACTTCCAATTCTTAAGAACTAACCTATTCGTCATTGTTCTACATCTACAATTAGGTTCATCAACTAATTCCTCAGTAAAGCTTATAGATTCGCCACAAATTGATCTGGAAAATAGATATACCCCTTTCCTCCTATCCTCTCCCTAATGGATGTAAGATGTTGAGTGGAGTGAAAAAAAAAAATTAGTCACAATAAAGAGTTCCCTCCTCTCAAAAGGTTCAAAGGTAAGGTACCCTGCACCTAGAAGTAAAACTAGTTGTTGACGTGCAACAAATCTTTCATTAAAAGAAAATAATTACAGAAGAAGAAAAGATATGACATCTTCTCATCAAAGAGATTATGCATTGACATTCCAATGAATAGTGATAATATGGGGAGAGTGATTATAAAAGGACTATTTGGATGAAGAATTCCAAAAGGAAGCCATAATACACTTGACGCATCAGATCCCAAAAGTAAGAGTTTTCTCTTGCCTCATATTGAAACTTCTATAATTTCTTTACGACCAAAGATCCCAAAGAATAGGCATGTCTATGTTCCTCTTGGTATTTGAATCAAAAGACAGACTATGCAAAACTTGGTACAAGAAGTCCTTAAATCCTTAAAGGAAGTAACCTTACGTTCAAAGTTTCTTAAAAGCCAAAATCGAATTCCTAAGAATCCATTAATGTACATTATTAGAGACATTTCTGAAGTTCCTTTGCTCAGATGTCTCAACTCCAGATCTTCTAGATAGATATCATCTAACTCTAACATATAGAAATGGTTAAATTGTAAATTTGTTCCTAATGATTTAGAGAAAGTTATAATTTAGCCACTATAGTTTGATAAAACCCACATAAATAGTCCCTGTGATGATACCACCAGTACTATCTAAGGAGGTTTTATCTATAAGGACTTATTCTAACTTTTCAAATCATAGGGCCTAAATCCTATTTTAGTTTAAACCATAGGGACCAAATTTATAATTCATCCAAAAGAAATAGACATGACGTAACTTGGATGATCTTAAGAAAAACTGAGATAAATGCATGCACATACAGAAGATAACCCATAGCAGCAAAGCATATTCGGCAAAATTATCCACTTTAGTAACTCACAAGATATGAACTATTGGAATTTGGAAATATGAGAATGGGGATCTTCTCTCACCCTATAATATAAATATCTCCTGGTTCTTCTGTACATAGCCACTCACTTATCTCAAGGTCTTCATTTGGAATTCTTCCTGCAACATTCCATGTAGCTATTGTTACCCTACAGAAACCATATTTCCAAAAATCAGTGGGAATCAAAGTAACATCTCCGGGATCATGAATCAAATAGTAGTAGTTCACAGCTAAACCTTAGATCTTTTGTGTTTATGTACTGAACTCGAAGAGTTTCAGATTTCCCTCGCCTGTGTCTTGACTGGTAACCACTAGGAACGTCTGGATCATTAAAATAAGTAATAATTAACTTTTAAACCGCTGCAACATAAGAAAAAGGAAATAGTTCAACAGATATAAAAATCTTGACATAAAAATGCACGTTAAAACAAATCCTCAAAAGATCCTTCGATTAAATGAAGTCATTTCACCTTTCATACCATAATCTGTTCCATGTATGTCATGAAAGCTTAAAAAACAAGCCCATACACAGTATTCAATGCATAATGAACTTTGGCCAATATACTCCTAGCTAAAATGCCCTCTAGAGCTAGAGGGTAGAAAAGAACAGAATGAGCATTGCCAATATTCGATCCACAGTCAAGAGTTCAGAAATATTAGGCCAATTCCAGCTTAATTAGAACATGATCCTCACGGCTAGGGGATAAAAGGAGGTGAATCCAGTGCCAGGATGTAAATGGTGAGGATGAGATAGGATTATTTTCAAATACTAAACTAATAGAAGAAGTGGGTTATTCCTAACTAAAAACATCAAAATACTGACATGGAGGTAGGTAGTACCAGAAATTCGACTTGAACATGTAGACAAGTTCCTTTGTGTCCTACAAGTACGATCCTCTTGATTATGCGTTCTTTCATTCTTGAGAGAGCAAACTGAAAGGAAATTGTGAAAAGCAAAAAAAAATAAATGGTGAAATCCAAGAAAACAAAATGAAAAATAGACAATTTTGGTAATAACAAAGACATGCTACTGTTGGCTTGGCCCCTAGAGCAATGATCCTGTGACACACACCATCATCTTCGCTCTCAGTTTCAGTATCAACTTCATCCTCGCTAAAATCATACACCTTGGGCTTGATATTCAACCATTTCTTCATCACGATGGAAGGCCAAAAAGCCTGAAAAGAATTGCAAGATGGAAATTAAGTGATGAAATAAGTTACAATCCTTGATCAACACAAACTGTTCAAAAAGTGAAAGTACATGAGTTTGTCAAAGCATACCTCGGAGCGTTTTCCTCTCCTCGTTCGCATAGCCTTTGCTTGAAACTATTCAGCAGAAGATAGATCCTTAGATTCGCAGTGATGAAATGCTTAAAACGCTGCAGCAACAGAAATTCAATGTCAATTTCTGGGAAGCCAATAGTTTAATATGTGGCTTGTCAGAAATCAAGACAACTACAAAACCAGGTTTATGGTAGACTTCAATGACACCATTTATATGGAAGAAAAGCCAAATTGGGACCAAACAGGAAAGGACAGAATGCGTAGAAGCCATCCACAAACCCAACTTGTACAAAGACGAATTATGATCGATGGTCCTTCCCCACACGTCCATATTGTTCCATATTATTTTATATTGTAAAAAAAAAAAAAAAAAAAAAAAAAAAAACATAGTTATATTGAAAAGTAAACAAACTGAAAGCGAGATCCATTAAAATAAAATATAATCTTTTTCATTATAAGAAATATGCAGCACTTAAAGTAATTCATGCTACAGTCAAGATAAACCACCGTCTAAACAAAGAAATATGTTTTTTTTTTCCCTTTTCAAAAGTAGAAAATTCCCATAAGAAAGTAATAACACCAAAATCAAACTGTTGAAATCATAAAAAGACAAATCAATCCAGTTAATGATGAAGAAAGTTGAATAGGGTATTCTTTTCACTAACCAAAAATACTTCAAAATTTCATCTACAAAACTCACTGTGTTAAAAAAAAGGAAGAAGAAGAAGAAAGAAAAGAAAATTACCCACTTTCAAATCAAACTACTCCATCAATAACAAAAAGAAGAATCAAGAAAACTGAACTGGGAATGCTCTGTAAGCCAAATTTCCTCTCCCTCTTTTATCTTTTTCTTTTCTTTTCTTTTCTTTTTCTCAAATCTAAAGCTCCATATGATGGACACCCAACAATATCAGAGTAACCCCACCACAAACCAAACACCCATATAGATCAGACCACATTAACCCAAAATGCCAGACGCAAAGACAGATTAAGACACACTGCCATTACCATATAAAGAATAAATTAAATTTGCATACCAATCGATGCCAAGATTTGCAGTGAGCCCACCTGAGGCAAAGTTGGCAATGACACAAAAACAAACATAACACCAAGGGAAGCTTCGGCCTTGAATGGACATCAAAATATAAAATCCAAGTCAAACAAAAAGAACTAATCAGTTCTGATATAATTTTTTTTTTTTTAAAAAAACAACATTAATCTCACAATTACAGCTGTAGACCCAATTAGCGACATGACGGCCGAAGTTAATTTCCTGTAACAGCAAAATCCGAGACTCCCAAATCAACTTCAAAGCATATGGGTTTATTTTAATCAAATAGTTAGGCCGATTTGTAGGCCAACCAAGAACATCAATGAAGAAATAGAGAATTGAAGACCCCACCAGATATTAGACTCAGAGCGCACTATGTGTGACTGAGAGAAGCCCAAAAGTTTCTCTGATTTTGGGTATTGAATTCAGGAGTGTTGGGAAGAAGATGATGACAAGAAGAGAGAATCTTGGCCATGCAATTAGAATAATAAAGAAGAAAAAAGGAGATGGGGTTGAGTGAGAGCTTGAATTAAGTACAGTAATGGCCATGATCGTTGTTGGAAGTAAGTGGGCCAATTTCGGGGGCCTTGTTCAGCAGTGGAGGAACCAGATTATTTTTTATTTTGGTGGTACGGAAGGGACAACTTTAAAGGTAGCTCATACTAGTTTTAGCATCATTCTCTTTCTCAAATCTATTAGTAAATGTATTCTTAGACTACATTTACCAAATTGTAATAAAAAATAGTATAATAAAATTTTATTGATAGATTAGTCTGAATCGCAAACATAATTGGATTGTTTTTTATCATCATTACTTGGGTAAAAATAAAGGTAACATTATAATGACATTTGTCTATGCCATGACTGTCTACTAAGATCATCACATATTTGAAGGTGAGTCCCACATTTTATTATGATTATGAAACGTAGGTAAACAATAACAGATGTAATCAATTGGACTTGCTTTTTGCTTTACCATAGATGGATTACGTTTTAGTTGTGGTAAACACGACCTTAATTCATGAGATTTGAATTTAGTTACTATTTTCTTAAAAATCTCGAAGTAATATGATGAATACATACATACGAGTCACAAAGTTGAAACAAAAAAAATTATCGAACATAGCTTAGTGGATAAGACAATGATTATAATTACAAAAGTAGATCGTTTGATTATGCTCTTAATTGCTGAACTTAAAAGTATCTCGTTGATTGATTGATAGTACTCTTATGATCAAAGAAGAAGACAAAAAAAAAATAATTGGATGGATTTTCTTTGTAGAAATCTATTTTAAATAGGGTAAAAAGTACATATGTGATTTTGTAATTTAATCACATATGGAAAGTTACTTATTTTTCTAACCTCAGTTCTATCTTATTGTCCATTTTTTTAGTTTAATACCATGTAAAAGTGGCGATTCAAACTTTTGATAGTTTAACCGAAGATAAATATTTGTACTATTTTACTAGCAAATATGGATTATTTTACATATATTTGTTGAACAATCTTATTTACAAAATATTAATGAAAAAGCTGTCTCATGATATTTAAAAAGGAAAACAAAACTTTATATTTTAAATTTACACATATGTTAATATCCAACCTAAGTGTTTATATTTCAAGAAATAGGATTGGGAGACAATTTGAAGCTCCTCCAAGTCAAAGGGGGGCATCTTTAACCCTATTCCAAATTCAATGTCATATATTCCCTACAAATACATCGAGCCAAAAGTATACCATGGTAAAATTTATCTTTACCTTTTGCTTTTTTTAAAAAAAAAAAAAAAAAAAATCAACAACACGTGAGGTTGAAAGATTCGAACCTCTAACATCTTGATCGAGAGTGTATGCCTTAATCATTGAACTATGTTAAAGTCAATTTATTAAATCAAATCACTACTACAAAATTGGGCTTTACTGCGGTTTAAAACTGACATTATAGGGGAACAATGTCGGTTGAAAACCGACATTGAAGATTGTGTTATAAAAGGTCTTTAATGTCGGTTTCTTTAATATTGGTTTTAAAACGACATTATAGATGACCAAGATTTCATTGTCAATTATCTTCAATGTCAGTTCTCAATCGACATTGAATACTATTTTTAATGTCGGTTTTTAACCGACATTGAATATTATCTTCAATGTCGATTTTTCATCTACTTTTTCTCTGTAATTGTCCAATATTAAATGTCTATCATCGTTTTTTCATTAAAAAAATAAAAGAAAAATATATATTTGTTGCTTTGCACGATAGTATTTCTCTTTTACTTGTACATGCACAAAATAAAATCTTAATTGCTTTCACAATTCTCCAATAAGTCATAAAAGTAAAATTGGATGATAATTTAACTCCAAAACAAGATAAAATATATTTTTATCCAAATCAACTTCATATGGTTTCGACAGCAAATCCTTACGTATCAACAAGTTACATCGATCAATATATACTAAAAGAAATTACATGAAAGTATAGAATTTATGTTTACACAAACTACAAAAGTATGGAAGACTTAGAATCATATATTGAGATAACCAAGAGGTATTAAGTTCCTAGAACTAGAAGAAGGTAACTTTCAAGTTATAAGGAGAATTATAGACAAGGAAAAAATGTTACATGATTAATGCATATTTTGTGAAGTTAAGGTGGCTACAGACCCCAAAAGTTGGGACTCTCCATACCTGCAAGCAAAAACGAGAATAAGGTAACATCTCCAAATAACAAAATCTGATAATTGAGTCAAAATATTTGGGCATGTAAGAAAAGAAACCAAACAAATAAGCACACCAAGTAGAAATTCACTTACCTATTGTTTTGCTAAATTATGTAAAAAAAAAGTTCTCGAGAAAACCTTAAATGTTTAAATATTTATCTTAAATGTTTAAATTCACTCCAATTCAAGAAATTTCATGCAACTTTGAGAGAGAGAGGAAGTGAGAAAGAAATAGGTAGTTGCATCCAAACTAGTTGTGTTTAAATTTATCTTAAATGTTTAAAAAAATAGGTAGGCACACCAAGTAGAAATTCACATAACGAAGACAAATCAAAACCAATTAAGCATCCCCTCCCTTAATGCTTTTTACATCAAAACTATTAGCCATATCAAAGCAGTCATATAAAAAACATCTTCAGCCACACCTTAATTGCAATTACAACATGGTCAATAAGTTTTTTACCATCAAGTTCTAAGCGGGAACCAGAATTGCTAAAATTACCCAAAAAGAAAGGTATCATCACAGTCTTGAGAATTTGTAGATGTTTCAAATGATTTTTTAAGTGCTCGATAACGTGCTTTAAAGTGGAGAGGAAAAAAAAGTATTTCTAAGCATTCCAAATAAGTCAGTTACCTTCTAGGATTCTCCTCCTCCCTTTCATCAAGTAAAACTAGACCAATAATCACGAAAACCACTACTTCGTCAACAAGGCCGCCAAGAAATGAACTTCTTATTCGTCTCTACAACACATTAGGAAAACACACACCATAAGAAACAAAAGCTAACAAATCCATCACCGACAAAAACATAATAAAAAAACCAAGGCAAAAGAAGAAGTCACAACATATATAATACCTAATTCAAAAGCCAAACATTCTAACATACAATTCCTATTAGGTCTTATAGATACCCAATAAGTCACAAAAGATAATTAGGTCTCAAATGATATATGAGAAAAATAGCATAAAACTAAGTAGAAAAGAGAATGTTAACAATGAAGGTTCAAACATCATGTTACATTAATTTATCTGATTAGAAAAACTTTATCCTTTTGTAGAAAAGCATTATACGAGTACAACATATAGCATTCAGTTTTAACATGCAATAGTATAACATAAGACAAATCTTATTTTCACTGTTTGCACTTCACCCACAGATTAACGTTTATTTATATTTATGAATTTGTATTGTGGGAATTGTGTTAATATGTTTATGATATGCATTCCTCATGTTGGATATTTCTTTCTTCTGAATGTTTATTTATACAATACAAAATCTACAGGTGCTAAGCTCCCTTTAGTAAGTTAGTAACAAACATTAAAAGAAGAAACTGGATAAATAAACTAGACCTGAAGCAAAAGCCACTAAATCTCGTGAGTCCTGTAGTTTGTAATTGTAATGTCCAAACGATTTATTTATTTAATAAAATCTTAGATATTTTTTTGACATTTAGTAGCATTAACCCACGAAACCAATAAACTAACACCCAAAGTCATCTTCTATAGCTTAAACATGTATATAGAGACATACAGGTGAATTTTGTTAAAGTGATAACCTAAATGGTCTGTAGTAGATGGATAAGGTTGGATACCTTATCCTGGTGATACTACGAATACGACTCGCTTTGTAGATGTTACAATTGTTGTAAAGTACTACAAATGATCTGATCCTAATTATTCATGTAGAGACATGTGAACAGGGGTGTTCTATATAAAAGAGTTTGTATAAGATCGGACCACAAAATGAATAGTCTCATTATACAACGTCATTAATAATAGAGACTTACATTTCACCAAGATGACCATAGGTGACATGACATGAATCCTTAATGAGTTGTGAACTCCTACCTATGAAGGCCGTCCTTTGATTAGTATGGGTGAGAGTGGCCAGATCGTCGACTCAATAAGTCTACCATTTTGAGGATTCATCTGATTAAGGAGCTGGGAATCAACTACACAAGACGGAATTCACTCCTTCCCTAATATCGGAGTAAGTAGATAAATTGATCCCTTAAAGGCTGATTCTATGGCTGCACAATGTGGCGCCACACCCTCTCTTGGCCCGAAAAGGGTTTGGTCATAGTTGGACAACGACTTATTGTTCATTAGAGAGATCAGTGGTACTTGAGTTAGATGTAACTACAGGGGCGAAACAATAATTTTGGCCCAACTGTACTTACGAGCAATTTGTGAAAGATCATCACACTGTTGACTGGTTATATCCAATAGACTCATAAATATATCTGTAGTGCGAAAAGTGCAAATGTCGGTTTTTAGTGGAGTGACCGACAGTTAATGGATGTTGGATAATTTAATTAAAGGAGTTAATTAATTATCTGAGTACCATTGGAGCTTCAATCTACAAGGGAAAGGTTTTGGTAGAGGAGAAACAAGAAGCAAAGAAGCTACCATTCTAAAATTATCATCTTATTCATCACTAAAAAATACACAGCCTAAGTCATATAACCATTCAAAAACTAAATTCTTTAAGAATCTCAGTTTGAGCTAACAAAGAGAATTTAAAAATCAATTCTAACACATCCATGTGAGATGTTTGTTCATACCCACGAGTATTATTATCCACTAGTTAGTAGTAAATATTATTTGAACGAATGTTATTGAAAACCAATTGGAAAAGGCTGACCATTTGAAGAATTTCAAGGGTGAACCCGTGAAACTAATCCCATACCGATATACAAGTAAAAGAAAAAATTAATAAACTAGCAATGGAAATAAGATTGAAGTGTTTATGCATGAGTCTAATTAATGAGACTCGGTCATTATTACATCAATCATATCCCATCCAATAGCCAAAAACATATATTTTTAGAAACGTGAAGCTCCATGAAAGGTTTTAAATCCTAGACAACGCATCTACATATTTTATACCAAAATTCTAAACAACATGCCACTCAGAAGTCCAAATTTTTAGAACACAACTCGAACCTACATATAACATGATTATATCAATAGAGTCACATCAAAGTATTTCAACATGTTATACATAATTAAAATCAATGGAACGAGAACATCTAGGCGTGCCCAACCATATCAGAACACATCATCGGTCCATAATAACATGATTCATAATTATGCATAATAATAATAAATCAACGATCATGCTAGCATGCAAGAAAACATACCTCAATAAATAGAATTCTACTTACCTAAGAGTTTTAAAAGTGCTTCTCAAACGATAAAGAGACTCCTTAAATAATAACATCAAGTTCCAAGGTTAGAACTTAGTTCGAAACCTTATTAGAAACTGAAGTGAATAAAAAGAACCGTTGATGTCTAGGATAACATTTGAGAAGAACCTTAATCCCCAGAATTCATCCAATTTTCATAATATTTCGAAATCCTATACATGATTATTTTCACAAGATTAACAACTTGTTTAACTTTGATTCTACATGAGTGACAAAATATAATCCAAAATAGGCCAAAGAGATTGTAGGAATACCAACTTTTTTAACTTTGATTCAATCCTATCATAACACAATTTCACAACACTAATAATTGTCATATAACAATCACAAATAAGCAAAAGTTATTATTCAAGTTGACATATTAAGATGGAAGTTACAAGAACCAACAAAAAAATATATAATAGAAGTTATAAGAATCAACAAAAGAGATATACACACAATATTGTGAGCTTTAAATATCAAATCACACAATACTAGACCTTTTCTATCCTTGAAAAACTGTAGCAACCAAAATCAAATAAACAAAAAGTCATCAACATAATAAGAAAAAGAAGTTAAAATATTCAGAATTCAGAGAGAAATAATATAGGAAATAATTAACTAATTTAGGTAAAAAAAATCCAAAAACTTACAACTAAACAATCTTTCATTCTAAATTTTATTCACTAATTTAGAGTTAAAAAAAAATTCCAAAAACTTACAGGTTTCACTTAAAATTCCAGCAAGATGTGGCAAGATCCAACAAGATGTTGGCCAAGGTGTTCAGATCATGCGAGCCAAGCTGCGCAACAGTTAAATTCAGCAAGATGGAGTTGCACCTCCCTTATATCCGTAGTTAAGAGAAACAAGCAGGGGATATTCAAGAATATCTAAGAAAAACCATAAAAAGAGAGGCGACAGATTCCAACGGCTAAATCTAGTGTGTGGGTTGGAGATTGGTGAAAGTGTGAGAGAGAAAAGGAGAGATCTGGAGATCAGCAGCGCGAATCTACTACTGTGTGGTTAGAGAGAATTCGATGGGGGAGAGAGAAGGAGAACAGAGTGACGCCAGATCGGGAGATCAGCGAACAAGAAACCCACAACGAACAAGAAACCCACGACGAACGGAGCAACACGGCATCGACCTATACGCCATATCGACCTACACGCGAACGAGAAAATAATGTCGGAAACCGGATCGACCTACACACAAACGAGAGAATAATACCGACAACCGGATCGACGTACATGCAAATGAGAGAATAACCCCGACATCCGGATCGACCTACATGCAAATAGACGAGAAAGATGACGGTAAGAGTTTGGAAGGTATGGTCAAAGGCCAAAAAGAGGGTTTGGAGGAGAGAAATGAGAAAGGAGAGAAAAAAATTTTATGAAAGAGAGAGGATATTTTACTAAAATAATATAAATAGGTTCTACAATGTCAATTTAAAACTGACATTAAAGTATATTTTTAATGTCAGTTTAAAATCGACATCAAAGATCTGCTTTTTTTTAAGAAACTGACATTGTACATCTGTTTTTAGTTTTTCCAACTGATATAAAAGGCCAAATTTCTTGTAGTGAATTAATATATACTATAAAAATACAAAAGAAAATAATGTTCTTCTACAATTTATTATTAAACTTTCTTTTACCATTTCCATATATATACATATATAGTCATAAGAACTTGAAATAATCATGGAAAGAATACATCAAGATCCACATCTTGAAAATTATTTTAGGGTTTTGGAAGAATAGGGGCCATCGATCCCTTTCTTGGAACCCTAGAAACCAAAATCTAAGTGAAAAGCCATGTGGGGGAATGAATATTCAAACTATAGTTGGTGAATTGACCCCATATATCATAATAAGTCAAAGGGGTGAATGATTCAAATACAAAAAGGGGGATTAGAGTTTGGCTTGTGTTTGAAGAAGGATGAAATAATAGCCCATGGTTTTATTAATATGATTCATGATGAGTTTTTGGGGTGACTCAATTACATATTATTTCTCATTTATTTATTAATATTTTAGTGGTCAATAATGTTACAAAATTCCTTTTCTTAATCATGTGTTACATTTACTATTCTTTGAAGCAATAATTGTGCATGTCATATTAATTGAATTAATATATTTAAATAAATATTCCTTTGATGTATGATACATTTGATTTTATAATTTGCTTTTATTTCATACATTACAATTGAAAAGGAATCTAGATTTCTCAATAATATGCGAATAATTAATGGTTTTAAGTCAAATTGTCACAAGATTTTTTTTTTTTTTTTCCTTTTTAGAAACATCAAGATATTAGTCAAAACAGTTGTCATTTTATAGGTAGATTTACCGAGATATGTTGAGACTGAGAACATACAAAGATAGAAGGTCTATGGTCCAAAGACTTATTATAAGGGAACGTAAAGAGATTTTGGACGATCCATGGGTGGTCTAGAGTGAGTTCAGAAGACCCATGAGATAGCCTAGAGAGAGTTAAAATGACCATGATGGAGCCTAGAGGAAGATAGGATGATCCGTTAAAGAGCTTAGAGTGAGCTTAAAGGAACCATGGAGAGCCTAATGATAGCAGACAAAGTCATATGAACAATCCATGAAAAAGTTAAGCTGAATAGATTAGGCGTTGGCCACTGTTTCGGGTGGTGGAGTTGTAACCACCCAAAGCGTAATTACTCAACGATTTCATGGATTAATGAGGTGTCTTTATGAGCTAGGTGTATGTCCGTTATATAATACCAATTCTATATACACAATTGAAATCATTCGTCAAAGATACGTCGAAACACTCCATACTATTCTCTACCATCAATATTCATCCAAATCCCTTACTAACTCGAGCATTGGAGTTCGGTGGCTAGACACCACACTGGTGTTTAGTTTCTTCATTTTGTAGAACATTTTGGCTATTTTCTCCTAAATTAAAAATCTACGATTGATCTATTTTTTTATATCAATGGTCGCTAACATAAAAAATATTGTAAAAGGTGATCAGGGATACCTATTTAACCATTAATCGTCCATAAGAAAAAGTGATCCGTGAGAAGTTGGAAGAACTATTTCACTTTTTATGTTTATCTTTTTAAGATTAATTATATCTCATAGGTTTTTAAATTTTATGTTAGTTGACAGTGGCAATTAGTCAAGTAATATGCATTTTTTTATTTTTAAAAAAATATGAAAGAAAGAGTGTTGTTGGAATTTTTCAGATTTTTTCTCACTAACAAAAAAACATGGTATATTTTGAACATCAAGCGTAATATTTTAAAATTTAACCATTTTGTCTCACTTACCTAGCTATTTTGTGTGCTACTTCTCATTTCTTTACTCACTCTCGGTAAATATATAATAAACACAAAATTAAAAATTCCTAAATTATTAGACACTTCTAAATTTCAAAAATCTATTCGACATAGCTCTAAAAGATTTAAGGATTAAACTTGTAATGTAATATTCTTTATGACTCTACATCAATAGCTTACTCTAATTTAAGTGGAATTCTTATCTTCAAATAGCACGCCACATATTTGATAAACTTCGACCATATGTCACACAATAATTAACGTCGACCACTCTCTTTTTATTATCATTTTTTTTTTTTTTTATGTAGATGTGATCTTTCCATACCCTTAATTAATGTGAGATTTCTGATGTGACTCTGACAATCATTTGGAAAACACCCAATTGGCTACGATAAAGAAATTTTTGTGGCAATTGACAAAAATGTCCAATTTATTGGACTATTCGGGGTGAGGTCAACTAGTATTAACCTAAATTTATGTATAATGAAATGAAGGTGTGAAAGCTCTTATTCAAAGTAGAAAAATCGATACACTATTATTCAACCTTATCTTATAACATAATTCATTAATAAATTTATTGACCATGTTACAAATTTAGCCTTTTGTACTCCACTATTTTTAAGAAGAAAAAATAACATTTTAGTTCTTTTAATAACAAGAAGATTATTTTTAAAAGATGATTATCATTTAATCATAGATTCCTTTTATGAAATAAATCTTAATATAATCTTCCTAATGACAAGTTAAGTACTTGCATATCCAAAGTGAGAGAATCCAATATTGACTTTGGACTCCCTTGGCATCATCATCAATCTTTTGAATGAATGATTATTGGTTTCTACTATTAAATTAAAAAAGTATGAGGGCATGAAAGCTAATAAATATGTAGTTATCAAATCAATTCTTTCATTTTCTACCCTTTTACCTTTATATGATCACTTTTTCTCCCATCAAATTCTACTAAATAAAAGTGGAAAAACCAAGAGGTACTCAACAAAAGTCAATTGTGAAAAGACCTTTTAAGTTGATGCTTTATCTCTAATTTAATTTGGTACAATCGTATTCTTAATTTGACAGGACGTAGTAATTGAAAATAACTTCTCACATTCACACTTATCTTGAATGATTTTTTTTTCTATATAAAAAAATTGTTGGTTCATTTTATTTATGTATTTAAAAATTAGTAATATATTTTTTTCAGATAAGCAATATATCCCAAAGTAGACTGATTTGTAAATTAATAAAGTTCATTATATTTTTGTTGTTTTTCAATAGATAAAAGTATTAACTATCATCCAAATTTTAGTGATTTGTTCTTCACACTCACAAATGAAAGATTAAAAAAAAAAAAAAAAAAAAAAAAAAAAAAAAAAGCCTCTTAACTTCATTTTTTATGTAATTAAAATTTATGTTTGCACTATCGTAAAATGTTAAAATTCATCGTAACAAAATGGAGGAATGACATCAAAACATATTGCATTATGTGAGCTATACATACTTTTATGTTTTAATTTAATTTTAAAAATGTTGATTTTAGGTGTTATTGTAAACCATTTTGATTTTTAGTTTTTTTAAAACTAAACTTATAAACACTACTTATATCTATAGTTTAATTTCTTTATTTTGTTGTCTATTTTCTATTAAATATTATAAAAAAAATAAGTTAAAATTTGAAAACTATTAATATTTTTAATTTGCCGAAAATTTATTTATTTAACAAATGTGAAGCCTTGGTATAGCAAATCCAACCTAAACTTTCTATAAAAAAAAAAAACAAAATTATTATCAAAGACAGATGTTTTAATAAAAAAATTACCATGAAAAAAAAAAGGATTAATTGATATCAATTGTGAGTTGATGTCAAAATTTATTTTATTGATGGAGTAAAAAAAAAAAATACACATCGCGGTTTAACATTATTGTATAGATGTCCACTGATGAAATAAAAATAATGATTATTAAACATTTAAATGATTAAGAATAAAATTATTAAATAGTAAAAACATTTAGGATTAAATTAGAAACAAATTTTCGAGAACTAACTAAACTTAGTGACAAAATAGAAATTACGTTCTAATATCTAAAATTACAAAGTTAAATTAGGTTAAAAGTAATAACGTAGTCTCCAAATTTTGGTTTGTAATGGTTTAATTCTCAAATTTTCGATTTTATAACAATTTAGGCTCCACTTAGTAGTCATTTTGTTTTTTGTTTTTGTTTTTTTTAAATTAAGTCTATTTCATCCACATTTCTTATAATGATTTGCATCTTTTCTTAAATATAATGGTTAAACTCTTAGCAAAATTCAAAAAACAAAAACTACTTTTTTTAGTTCTCAAAATTTGGCTTGATTTTTTATACTATCGTAGCAGGAAGAAATTTAGAGGTGAAAATAGTATCTATAGGTTTAATTTTCAAAAACAAAAATAAAAAACAAAATGATTATTAAATGAGGTCTTAGCCTTTGAACTTTACTATATGCAACGATACTATAAATTACTAAAAATTATAAATATTCCGTGGCTTCATTTATGCGTTGCAAAAACTTTTAGTGACATTACCTTAAATTGCATCGCTAAAAAATAGGATTTTGGTGCATTTTTTAACTTATTGCTATAACTTAACTTTTATCAACGAAAATTACATGTTATAAAAGATGGTCAATGAAAATGATTTTTCTTAAGATGTGTATAAATCAGCATTAAGATTCAATAAAATTTCTTATATTAATAAATTTAAAATTTAATAAGAGGCTCAATATTTATACAAACTACAAAGTCTACATGTAAAATAACAATAATTGACATCTAATTCTGATTTTTTGTTTTTTTTACGATGAAGACGAAATTGTTACAAATTTAAAATGCCATGATTAAATTGTTACTGTTGGAAACGGCATGACTCTCAGAATGACGAACAGTAAACCGTCAAGGCACAACGGTCAAGTAAAGAGCAAAACCTGCAAAATAGAAACACGTTATAGGCTGAGTCGCGGAGCTCGCTCTCTTTAAGACGTTTCACGACTCAGTCTAAGCGTGCAAGCAAGTCTGAAAATTGTCACGTCGTCCCATGATAAAACAGCCAAAAGAAATCCGATCGGAAATGCACTGTTACCGACCAGAACACATACCCTTTCTAAACCCACTGCTCGGAAAACTAAAATGGAAGAGGAGAGGAAAAATGAAACGAGAAGTGAAGAATGAATTTATGTGATCCGAACCGTAGGGAGCGAAAAATGCTCTCCGCCTCAGAACGTGCGTGGACGAAACGGAGGAGTGGACGAAGCGCAAACGGAGCGGACCTTAAAAAATCAATAAAAAAATAATATTTTTATTAAAATTAATAATCACACACATGTCTCACCCGACCGATGGCGCGTGAAACGTCTTTAAGACATTTTGCTGCTCAACCTAAGTGTGCAAGCAAGTCTGAAAATTGTCACGTCGTCCCCATGATAAAACAGCCAAAAGAAACCCGATCAAAAATGCACCGTTACTGATTAGAACACACACTCTTTCTAAACCCACTGCTCGGAAAACTAAAATGGAAGAGGAGAGGAAAAATAAAACGAGAAGTGAAGAATGAATTTGTGTGATCCGAACCGTAGAGAACGAAAAAGGCTCTCCGCCTCAGAATGTGCGCGGACGAAACAGAGGAGTGGACGAAGTGCAAATGGAGCAGACCTTAAAAAAACAATTAAAAAAATAATATTTTTATTAAAATTAATAATCACACACATGCCTCACCCGACCGATGGCACGTGAAACGTCTTTAAGACGTTTTGCGGCTCAGCCTAAGTGTGCAAGCAGGTCTGAAAATTATCACGTCGTCCCATGATAAAACAGCCAAAAGAAACCCAATCAGAAATGCACCGTTATCGACTGGAATATACACTCTTTCTAAACCCACTGCTCGGAAAACTAAAATGGAAGAGGAGAGGAAAAATGAAACGAGAAGTGAAAAATGAATTTGTGTGATCCGAACCATAGGGAGCGAAAAAGGCTCTCCGCCTCAAAACGTGCGTGAACGAAGCGCAAACGGAGTGGACCTTAAAAAAAATATTTTTATTAAAATTAATAATCACACACATGTCTCGTCTCACCGATGACATGTAAGACATCCACCAAACCCACATTGGTCTATCTCCTCACTTCTTCGGGTACCCCTTGGGCTCAAACTCAAAACTCAAGATTGTAGTACATAAAGGAGGCTTCCAACACCAAATTTTTTAATGTGGGATTCTCCAACCAAAAAGTTAGTTCCCTTTTGTTTTGAAAGTTAAATTTTCACCTAACAGTTACATACTAAAGTTTCGGGACTAAATTATTATAGAAAAATTAACTTGAGTTTTCAGAATGAAAAGTATTTTTCGACTTTTTAAGGGAGGTGACTTTAGAGTGGGTACAGATTGGAATATGTTTTTATATGTGCTTGTTTATATATATATAAATAGAAGAGATCAACTTTATAAAAAAGAGAGTGGAGTTTTTTCTTTCTTTTTTTTTTCTTTTTTTTTTCTTTTTCTTATTATTAATGTTGTTTTTGTAGAACAAGAAGATAGTGGTGCTTACAAAGGCATTCATGCATGTGGGAAAGCTACAAATCCTTGGTGCGCACGATCATTGATATTCTCACACTAGGTTTAAAATAACTTTCTCTATAATAATTTCATAAGCATTTTATGTGTAAGAAAATCATAATAAATAAATATATAAATATCCATTCAAACCGTGAACTTTTAGGATAGTACCAATTTAAACCTCAAATGAAGAATAATATCGATTTAAAAAACTCTAAACTTTTATAAATATATCTAAATATATAAAACATAATGGAATATTTAAATTGATACACTTGTGGAACTTCAATGTTTAAAGTGACACTTATAAAAATTAAGAATTTAAATTCATGTAATTATTAGTTTAAGATTTAAATTGATACAATTATTAATGTAAAGTTTAAATTGATACAACTCTCAAAGATTAGAGGTGTAAATTGGTATTTACCTAAAAAATACTTTGTGATTTTTAAAAGTATTTTGATTAATATAATTAACTTCTAAAATTCTTTAAAATATTCTTTAATTATCTCAAAGGCGTTTTCCATTTGGAACTTCTTGTTCTCTACTACAAAAACTTAATTCACTAAATATCTAATCATCATAATTCTTACTATTAGAAAAGAAAATATAGATAATAAAGATTTTTATTTGTTTAGATTTTTTAGATTTGAATCTATAATTTCAAGAAAGGGAGTTAACTTAATGAATTTTGATTTTTTTTTTTCTTTTATGAAATATGGATGCTTTATTGGATAAGATTTCAGTAACCTATTAGTTGACTAAAATTACAACTCCATAAGAATGATATTAATATAATAATTTATTTAACTTTATAATTCAATTGGATTAATTTACTATCTTAAGATTAAAATTAGCAACAAACCCACGAGCACATGAACGTGATTGGAGAAGAATAAAAGTTTAAAAAGTTTAAGCTTAAGCACATTCCATGACCTTTATTTTTTCTTTGAAAAAGTTTTAGCACTTTCTATGCATAGTATATATATAAAAAATATATATATATAGTGGTAAAGATTCTTTTCTTTTCCCTCTGTTTTATTTTATTTATTTATATATTTTGGGGAAAATAGTGCTAAAAGATTCAATATCTACAAAATTAGGATATAGATGTGACACTTATATTCTAATTTAGTGGAGGAAAAAAAGTGAGTGTGTATATATAATAAAAATAAATAAATGAAAAAAAAGCCAACCATTAAAAAAGGAGGTGGGAAGGGAGGGTAATGAAAATGGGAAATTGGTCCTCATTTTCCACGCCATCAAAATCCGATACAAAATTTTCAATATCCATTTTTAAATAGGAAAATTTTTATAGAATGAAAAAACATCACATGATTTATTAAATAGTAAAAAAATTAATAATAAATTTATATCTGCGTCTATTAATTTATTAATTTTTATAAAGAAGATTAAATTTTTACTATTTCGTGTAAATAATTTTTTTTATTTTTCTATTTTTAGAAATCTCCTTTAATTAATATAATTAAAATATTTCATCAAAAAATAAATAAAGTTTAAACTTTCCAAATTTGGATCAACCAACCAAAAGAATAAGGGAGCCGATTTGTTTCACAAATTTCTCATGAGATTTTAGACACCTATTTAATATTTTTGTTTGTTAAACAGAATTTATATTATTATATAAAGAACTTTCACGAGTTTTTTTATATCTTATAAATTTGTGAGATTTTTGTTATGAGATATGAACAGTAAAAATATAGATTAATTAATCAATAAATTAATATTAATTATGAATTTTAATTAATTATTAAATATAAATAAATAAATAAAATATATATATATATATATAATATATATAATAATATATATAATAATATTATATATATATATATATATATATATATTTTAGACTTAATAAATTTCAAGTAATACCTTTATAAATATATATTTATATTATCTTAACTATTTAATATAAATTATTATAATGAATCACCAATATTTTACATTAATATATATTAGTTTAATTACTTATGGTAGTTAATTTAAATAATTCAATTATGCTTAATACATGTTTAATATAAAAAACACATTCATTTATATTTATTTTAATTTATTAAATAATTAAATAGTATAATAATCAACTAAATAATGCTAAATTTAATTGAGATTATATAAACCAACTCGCATTTAATTAAGTAATTATTTGATTTTAGTTTTTATATACAAAACTAATAAATTGAATACAAATATTTAATTTTCAAATATTAAGTATCTTGCATACTCAAATCCAGACATTTAAAATTCAGATATTAAAATCTAAAATATTTATCTATACCTATAAAACAATATTTACTATCCAAACTAAACCTTCAAAAGAAAATAGGAAACCGAAACAAGAAACTTGGTTGTATTGTCTCTGAAATTGAAAACAAGAAAAAAAAATCATCAAACAACTCTTTTAGACACCATAATAACGCATGTATAAAAGTTTAATAGTCAAATTAAATTCTAGACCGTTGTTATGTTACATAATTTTAGATTCTTAAGTTTAACTGAAGTGAAGCTTCGAAGCTTCAATCAAAATAAGGAACAATGTCTTTAACTTCGAAGTTATTTTTTTTAATTATATATATATATATATATATTAGTGCTTATACTGTACAAATAATATGCTATTTTCCATTGTGCTATTTGATTTGTTGAATAGAAATCTAGAATTAGATTTAAAATATCCCAAGTCTTTTTCACTCCAAAATATCTAAATTGGAATCATTTATCCCAAATAACTCCAATAAGGAGGAATAAATGGATATTCAAAATTAGAAACAATATGAAACGTAATGAAATTCCTAAAATTCTCTTTTTACATGCAAATAGGAAAAATGCCAGTGGGACAATAGCTGTGAGTCACCAACAGAAGTTGACTTTCTGTAGGACATAAAATGAGTTTCTCTTCCCCTATTGGACCGTTCTTTTCTTTACATCAACCGCCATATACTGCATGCCAATTCCTTAGCCATCAGCGAATCATTTTCTTTTCCCCACAAATAAAATATAATGTTTTATTTTAGAAAAATTATTTCAAATAATAAAACAATAAATATCACTGATAGACACTAATAAAAGTCTATCAATATCTATCGGCATCTATCATTGATAATTCTAAAATTTTGTTATCTTTTGTAAATATTTTCGTTTATTTTTCTATTTTGAAAACAACCTTTTATTTCATGAGGAATTTTATTTTATTTGAATTTTTTTCTTTAATTCATTTTTTTTTTAAATAATAAATTTTATCTTTAATTTTTTTTTTTATTTCATTGATTTAAAGACATGCCCCATCAAACAAATCTACACCAAATTTAGCCAACAAAAAAAGAAATCAAAAGCAATCCTTTACAAAAATAAATAAATAAATAAACAAATCAAAAATCAAAAGCAATCGATATAAATGCTATAATTCAGCTATGTAGGTTAGGTATACGAGTAATATTCGGTTCGATTTTATCGGTTTTGAACTTAACAAAAAATCAAACTAAATCAAACAATTGTACAAAAAAAGGGATCCAAACCAATGTCCAATAAAAAACCAAACCAATAGATTAGTTTCATTTGGATTGGTTTATTATCGATTAGGATCTTGATTTTTTACATTTTCTCTTTTTTCTTCCAATTTTTTATTTTTATTTCCACTTTGTTTCGGATCGCTCCTTTTTGCTAATTTTAAATTGAAATTGGGTTCGTTTCTTTTTCTATAAATTGAATTTTGACATTTTTGTTTTTTCTCTTGCCACTTTTCTAAATAAAAAAACATACACACTCCATAATAATTGGATTTTTTTTTTTATCTAAACATCAAATTAAATATACATGTACCACAATAATTAAAATAAAAAAATTACCTAATGAAGAGTTTATTTTCAAAGGTATATATATATATCATTGGTTAGGTTCAGTTTTGATTGGTTTTTCTAATAAAAAACTGATCTGAACCAATACTTTTTGGTTTTCTCTAAATATAAAACCAATATGTCCAAACTTTCTAAAATTCCAAACTAAACCATTTGATAAGTTTGGATTGGTTTGGATTTCAGTTTTGATTGTACTCCTAATTAGGTATCTTCATTTAATCTTATACCGTGTAAAATAAACTAACAATCCAAATACTGTAAATTCCAACTAAAAATATGTTAATAACTAGTCATCCATTATTACCTTTAAAATATGGTTGGATTGGATTGTCGAGTTATTCTGGTTCTTATTAATTTAAGATACTTAAAACTTATTACCCTATAACTCAATCATAAAATCAAGAAAGTATTTGTACTATATATAAAAGGGGCTATGAAGAAAGAATTTTGCATTTTCTTTTTTGCTTGTACTCTATTAGTAAATGTCTATTTTTCCATTTTGTCAATGAGACACAACTATTTGAATGTGTCTTTTACGTTATATTTCCCTTCATTAATAGATTGCAATAATTCAAATGTATGTGTCTTTTAAGTCCAACAAGTATAATAGATAATGAGACATGTATGTTCCAATAATTGTATGAATTTATACCATGAATTTGCATGAGCATGTCAACTTACACCATTCTCTATATTTCCTTCAACCAATATTGTGTGAAATTTATGATTTGAGTTAATTAAATTCCTAAATTTTCATAAACCAGTCAATTTAGACTTTTCATTACGATTATCTTTGAAATTTATCCATACATTAATTCTCAAATGTTCGTAGACTTCTTCAAATGTCAATTTACTAAACAGACGATTATAAAATGCATGCACGATTTTCAATAAAAATTATGACTAGAAGTCTAGATTGATCCATTTAGAAAATTTTAGGAATTTAATTGATACAATTATATGTTTCACACTATGCTTTTCTAACATAACATAATAGAGTGTGAAAATTGATACATTCACAAAAGTTTAGAGTTTAAATATATACAACTATTAATTCGAGACTTATATTGATACAACGTCCAAGGCAAGAGTATAGATTGATATTTTTTAAAAAAATAAGTTTAAATATTATTTACTTATTACATATATAAAAGTTGACATAAAACTAAATATCATGTTTAAATTTTCATTTTTTTTTTTGAAAAACATGTTTAAAGCACTACTGGTACTGGAGTTCAGGTAACAGCTTAGCTAATGTTTAAATTTTCAATTAAAACTACATTTTTTGTGCATAGCACATTTTCATTCCTAATAAAACTAAAAGTTAGCAGCTTAGAAGCAGCCAAGCCCAGGGTTAAAATAAAATTTTCACTAATTTAATAAATTTAAATAAATTTTTACAAATAAACTATTTCCACACTATTAGGACCATAATAAGCACATTCATGAACCAAAATATTTTTAAATTTAAAAAATTTTAAAACGTATAAAACTCAATTTGAGAAGAAAAATATGGCATAAATTTCTAACACTGATACAATAAACAATTTAACCAAATAGTTTCAAGTGTCTCATTATTACATTAGATGAAACAAAGTCACAAATCACAATTTTCACAAACTTTAAAATAACAAGCTGAAAAAAAAAAATGGACTATTATTAAAAATATTATTAAAATAGATACTCATTCTCAGTGTCAAACGTCAAATGTCACTCCCACTACATCCCATGTTTGTTATCATATACTGTCTTGTAAATACCCATTCTCTATCTCTAAATAAATCACCTCCTACTTGTCATTTTACCTATAAATAGAGGTATTTGGTGGAGCTTGTAAGACACACATTGTTGTAGTTGATGTTCTAAATCTCGTAGGTCATGTAGTTTGTAATTGTAATGTACAAACGATTTATTTATTTAATAAAATCCGAGGAATTTTATTTGACATTTGGTAGCATTAATCCACAAAACCAATAAATTAACATCTGAGGTGATCTTCTGTAGCTTAAACATGTATGTAGAGACATACAGGTGGATCATGTTTAAGTGATAACTTAAATGGTTTGTAGTAGATAAATAGGGTTGGGTACCTTATCCTAGTGGTACTACGAATACGACCCATTTTATAGATGTTACAATTGTTGTAAAGTGCTACAAATGATCTGACCATGATCATTCATGTAGAGACATATGAACAGGAGTATTCTATTCAAAGGAGTTTGTATAAGATCAGACCATGAAATGAATAGTCTTATTATATAATTTCGTTAATAATAGAGACTTACATTTCACCAGTATGACTCCTGCTATGAAAGAAGGTGTTTTTCATTTTCACCAGGAGTTTGTATAAGATCAGACCTTGAGTGAGTTGTGAACTCCTGCTATGAAAGTGGTCATTTGATTTATATGGGTGAAAGTAGCCAGATCACCGACTCAATAAGTCTACCATTAGAGAGCTAGGAACACAACTACACGAGACGGAATTCACTCATTTCCTAATATCGGGGTAAGTAGATAAATTTCTCCCTTACCTTATGGGCTGATTTTGGAGCTTGAACAATGTGGCGTCACACCCTCTCTTAGCCCGAGAGGGGTTTTGGTCATAGTTGGACTATGACTTAGTGTTCATTAGAGAGATCAGTGATACTTAAAGAGCTAGATGTAACTACAGGGGGAAAATGGTAATTTTGGCCCAATTGTACTTACGAGCAATTTGTGAAAGGTCATCGCATTGTTGATTGGTTATATTCAATAAACACAAAAATATATTTGTAGTGCGAAAAGTACAATTGTCGGTCTTTAATGGAGTGACCAACAGTTAATGGAAGTTAGGTAATTTAATTAAATAAGTTAAATTAATTATCCAAGTACCATTGGAGCTTCAATCTACAGGTTCATAAGGTCCCCTCTGTAACTCAACTGTGATTTGTGAGAATTAATTTTCAATTAATTTGAATTGCTCAAATTAATTGAGGAAATTAATTATATATGATATAATTAATATAATGTATTTGATACATATAATATAAGGTTTAATTTGAGATTATATAAATATTTGAATATGATTCAAATATTAATCATATGAATTGGATTTATATATTTAATATAAATTTGATTTATATTAAATTTCATACATTATTGAGAGAATTCAAACTATAGACTGTATTGTATTTGATACGATATAAAAACTATAGGTTATATGTTATTATTATATTACCCGAAAGTTTGACCCTTCTGTCTTTTCCTCACTTTCCAGTCTGATTCTTTGGAGCTTCTTCTCCAACAGCCCTGCCTTGAAACTAGACTCTCATAGCTTTCATGTGACTTTGAAATCACTCAAAATGCACGAGTAATCTGGAAGAACTCCTCGTCACAAATTGCCGCTACTTCAGGACTCCACTGTCCGACAACATTTCCTTCTCTTGGAACCATTTCATCAACGCATGGACTTGCTACCAATGCATGCCCCCCTTGATCAACGCATAGTCTCCTCTCAATCAGCCTTCATACACTCTTCCTAATGTCCTTTGAAGAGAATTCGAGTTATGAACTGAAGAGAATTCGAGTTATGAACTGAAGAGAATTCTTTGGCCCTATTTATATACGTTCCTAATTCACCTTGTGTTGACACCTCCAGCTTGCTGCATGCCCAGGCGTCCACCATTCAGGCTGCCAACGCCCTCCTTTGCGACCACCAACTTGAACTGTTAGCCTCTTCTTCATCCAGCTCAACCTAACTGGTTTGCATACTTTTTGGTGCATCCACCTCCTACTTTTGAGTTGTCTTCCTCATGCATACTTCCTTTGCATGAAATCCTACTTGTCCACTTCTTACTTACTTAACTTCACCTCTTATCGGTTAGCCACTATCAGTCCATGGCTTTCTCATCAATGCATCACAAGTCCTTGCTTGACCATATACCTTTCTTCACTCACATAGCTCTCCCTTGGCACGTGCGTTCAACTAGGATTATGACCATTACACTTTTCCAACGCATGCTACTAGCCTTTGTCCTATGTGCTCACATGCCTTCGGATATCCTTAGCACATAGCACATCACCAACGCATACCAACCCTTGGGTCAAATTAGGTCTCATTCAACGCCTCATGGTATATCTTACCATCGCCTAGCCTCTTGCTAATGCATACATTATGACTAACACCAGCATATCCTTATTGCTTGCCAACGTCCTTAGTCTCTTGCTCAAGGCCAAGCAATCTGACCTCGCAAGTCTTGTATACTGCAAGCCTCATCAACGCATAGACACTTCACTATGTGCCCATTATGGCTTGACGCATCGTTCAACTCATCATGTAGCTTTTATGCTTATCGCCTAGTAATCTCTCGTTGTCGCTTATCATCCAGCCCTCTTGCTATCGCTCATCGTCTAGCGCCTGCGCCCATGCATAGCACTTACACCCCATCGCATAGCTTCATCGTCTAGTGATCTCTCGCTGTCACTTATTACCTAACGATCTCATTGTCGCTTATCGTGTATCTCTCGCTATCGTTCATCGTGTAACGCTGACCCCATCGTCTAATGCATCACGCCTATCGTTCAGCGCTCACGTTTATCGTGTAGCGCTATCGTCTAGTGTTATCGTCTAGCGCTTCAAGCAACTATATGATCGTCTGCACACATTCTTCAACGCCTAGCATCCATACTCGCGCACACTAGTCAGCACGCATGTCCAGTCTCAATGCCTAGCGCCTTGCGCTCATTGTCTAGCCCTCTCGCTCACGCAGCTTCTTATCATCCCAATGCATGAGCAACCTTTGGGCAGCACCTCTTGCCAACGCTTCGGCTAACATGTGTTCATACCTCACAAGCTCAACGCATGGTTATCCTTGGCTTCAATGCTTAATTTTTTTTAACCTCTACAAACTTAGCCTCATTAGAGCCTCATGCGTTAATGCTTCCTTACGCTACACGCATGGTTTATTTTTTACTTCACACTTAGCCATATTTTACTAGTTAAAGCTCAACTCAAAGCTACTCAAAGAAAATCTATTCCAATACTTAGAATTTTCCTTTTCTCTAACATAAGATTTAACTTATACTTAGTTAATTCACTTAATTACTTGCTTAAGTAGGAAAATTGAGATCCAGGTTTCACATTATCTCCTCGAAGGGTTGTAATATGGTATTCGAAACAACTCAAACTCCAGGAATGGATAGGATTTTTTAAGTCGATTCCCAATCTTGACTCTCCAATTCGAGAGCATCGTTGGGGCCGCTTGTTGGGTTTTATGTCCTAAAACTCGTGGAATGTAAACAATGGAACTTATTCTGAAAATTCAATAAAGGTGTTATTGAATAGATCTATTGCTTGATAGAAATCCAATAAACCTGAAAGTCCCTTAATTATTGGATGAGTACTTAAACTTTATGTGGAGACATAAAGGTGGATCAGGTTCGAGTAAATAGTCAAAATGATCTATAGTATATGGATAAGATTAGATACTTTATTCTAGTAACACTATTGGATGTGGCCTGCTTTGTAGTTATTACAAGGAGTTGTAAAGTGCTACAAACGAGGTGATCCTAATTCGTTCATATTGAACATGAAAAGTGGTGGTGTCCTTGTGCAAAAGGGTTTGTATAAGATTAGACCACGAAATGAGTCACTCTTACTTTATAACGTTGTTTACTGTTTAAGACTGACTATTTCAAAGCGATGACCTAGGTAACTTGACCTTAATCCTGAGCTAACTATGAACTCCTGTTTATTCGGGATTACCCTTAGATTTGCATAGGTGAGGGTTGGCTCAACAGTGCCAGCTCAATAAGACTACCATTTCAGGGGTAAGACTGGATAGATAGCTGAGGACATAAGATGTAAGAGGGAATTCACTCCTACCCACTTTAGGGATAGTAGAGAGGTTGTTCACTTAAGTGTTGGTTCTATGTCTTGAACAAGGGGCCTCGCCCTCTCATTAGCCCGAGAGGGACTCAGTTTTGTTGATTGGATTACAAAACAATTGTTCATTAGGGGATCAGTGAGGACTTAAGGAACAAGAGGTAGAGGTAAAACAAAGATTTGACTTAGCCTTTATTACGAACAACCTGTGAAAGGTTGACTTACTAATCATGGTTATATCGAGTGGACATTATATATCTACAGTGAGGGGAGTTCAACTATGGGCTTTAGTGGAATGACCCATTAGTTAACGAATGGGGGTCATATCGGTCTAATGAGTTTAGCCGATTAATCTAGGATCGTTGGAGCCCATGATATGTAGGTTCACGAGGTCCCCCTACTAGCTTGAAAATGGATTAACTCTAGAGTAACGTGATAAGTTAATTTGAAACGTTCAAATTAGAATCAAATGAAATTGGAGAAAATATATTTTAATATGATTTGAATATATGAAGATGAATTTGTGTAAAAATTAATTTGATATTGGATATTAAATTAATTAGAATTATTTAAATTGTTTGAATAATTATTTATTAATTTTATTATAAAATTAATTTATGAAATTAATTTGTAAAATTAATAAATTTTGATTTTAGAAATAAAATATGATTCTAAAATAAAAATAGATTTTGGAAATTAGAAAATTACACAAAAATGAAAAATGGGTTTTTTCATGTTCATCTTCAAAATAGCTCACAATGAACCCATCTCTTCCTTCATTTACTTCAAGCATGAGTTACATCCCATGCAGCAAATCTCTTTGCATGATAGTCTGCAATATATTGAAGAGATTGAAGTGAAGCAAAGATGAGGAACCGATAGAATTTTTCCTGAAAAAATCGGATGAAGAAGGTGTTTTTCATTTTGGGTTGATGCAGTGAGCTTTCTCCAAATTCCCTTTGATTTCAACTTATTTTGAGTCCCATAACTCAATCTAGAGTACCAAGAGAATAGTATGAAGATCTTGTGGTGGTCTACACAAAGATTTGGAGGAATTTACAGCTGGAAATCAAGATTTCAACGGTTTGGAAAAGGTATGTCCTTGAACCCATTAAACTCTGTTTTAGCATGTTTCTATTCTGCCAAAATGAATAAATTAGAGTGCTTATGGATCCTGATGTCTTCCGCTGCATACTGGTACCGATCCAACACCGCTAACCTCTGAAAACTAAAAATGGAGGGTTACACTTATAAAATTACTAAGTGTTAGTAAGCTCTTGACCGAAAACGATAACTAAATAACTATACGAATAAGAGTTATTCTGGAGATAATATTTAGTCAAGAATGTCTTGCTTTAGTGAAAGAGTATATTTAACTACCCCTCGGTAGCAGTTATTCTGATTTGGGTACATTATTACTTTTGCTAAAATTGAATTGGATTTAAAAGAAATTTACTAATTAGAATTTGTTTATAATTTTAGCATGTCGATTTCTTCAAAATCACTTGCTTCCAATAAAAATAATGGTTTTAATCATTCAACATCAAATATAAATATAATGAGGAAATAAAAGAAGCACAACAAAGTAAATATGATTTTCTTGTCATTGTGACATGTTTAGTGGAAAATGATAAATTAACTTGGATATTAGATTCGGGTGCCGCTAACCATATATATGTTTTCGCTCAGGAAACTAGTTCCTGGAGACAGCTTACAAAAGGCGAAACAATCTTTAAGGTAGGGACCAGGGAGGTTGTTTCAGCTAAAGTAGTGGGAAATATGAAGTTATTTCTTGGAGATAGATTCATTTTTCTTGAAAATATTTATTACATTACTTGAGAAGGAATTTATTATCTATCTAATGTATGCTTGAACAACAGTATAAAGTATTTTTTAATATAATGAAGTATTTATTGTTTCAAAAGATATTAAAATATGCTCTGCAAATTTGGAAAATAACTTATACGTGTTAAAACCAATTAAGGTAAACTTCGTTTTAAATATAGAGATTTTTAAAACAGCTAAAACTCAAAACAAGAAACGAAGGATTTCTCCTAATGCCTATCTTTGGCACTTAAGACTAGGTCACATTAATCTCAATAGAATTGGGAGATTGTTCAAGAACACCTTACATAAAGGTAATTTACTTCACTTCTGGATTTGGGGATGTGCAACACATGTGTTGATGTAAATCAATCAACAGTGTGACAATCCGTCACAGATCGCTCATAAGTACAGCTGGGCCAATAACCGTTATGCCCCTATAGTTACATCTGTCTCCTTAAGTACCACTGATCCCTCTAATGAACATAAGTCATAGTCCTACTATGACTTAGTCTTCTCTTCCAAAGAGAAGCTATGGCCACTATGTTCAAGTCCCGGAATCAGCACTTAAGAGAGTAATCTCTCTACTTATCCCTACTTCGGAAAATGAGTGAATTTCATCTTGTGGATTGAGTTCCCAGCTCCCAGATCAGACAAGTCCCCAAAAGGTAGGCATGTTGAGTTGGCAATCTGGCCACTCTCACCCATACTAATCAAAGGACCGCCCTCAAAGGCAGAAGTTTCCAAAACACTCAGGACTGAGGTCGTGTCACCTATGTCGTTTAGATGAGATGTAAGTCTCTAGTATCAACGACGTTATATACAGAGTCTAGTCATCTCGTGGTCCAAGTCTTATACAACCTCTTTGTATAAGACACCCCCGCTCGCACGTCTCTACATGAATGGTCAGGATCAACCATCTGTAGTAATTTACAACACTTGCAAACCTCTATAAAGTGAGCCATATCTGTAGTGTCACCAGGATTACGTATTCCACCTTAATCCTTATACTACATACCTATTTAGGTTATCACTTAAGGCATGATCCACTTGTATATCACATATACATGCTTAGGTTCACATAAGATAACCAAGAAGCTTTGTTTATTGGATATGAGTAAATGCCAGAATTAAATAATACTTATTTTATTCATTGAACAACGTGTATCTTTACAAAACAACGAGACTCCCAGAGAATTAGGACACCAATCCCAACAAGTATATGTTCCAATTGCTCCACCACAACGCACCAAGATAAGTCCTCAAATGAGGTTAGGAATATACATTGGATATGATTTCCCATCAATCATCAAATGTCTTTTAACCCCAGATAAGTGATGTACTTACTGCACGATAAAAAAATTCAACATCAAAGGGAGGAATTAAGAAGTTGGAAAAAGAAATTACATGGATTGCATCATTATTGTCTCAGTTAGATCTCCCTATAAATCAATGTGAACTTAAAGTTCAGAAGATAATTCATTTGCAAAATATAGCAAATCAGTTATCAGATGCATTTATGAATGTAAAGAAAGTAACTAAATCACATATACCAGCTGCAAATGTTCCATCGAGAATTGATATCCCAACACAGAAAGTTGTCACTAATGAGTCTAGATCACGCCAGAATCGTGGTAGACCAGTAGATTCCAAAGATAAAAATCCTCGAAAAATAAAAACGATTAACAGTAAAAAGGACTTGATTAAGGATGTAAATATCCATGAAGAAACCCTAGGCATGACTGATAGTCGAATTTATGAAGAAGATGAAATATTCAAAGATAATAATGAGTAAACTATGTCATGACAGGAAAAAGAAAGAACCGAACTCGTGTAGTTATTGACAACATTTTTGCGTATAATGTTGCTCTTGATATTATATCTGAAAAATGAGGATTCTAAACTAAATTTTGTTGAAGAATGTTGACATAGAAAAGATTGGCTCTAGAGGAAAGAAGCAACAAGACAGAATTAAACTCGCTTTCAAAACGTCAAGTTTGGACCAGTAGTCCGAATACCATATTGTCAAACCTGTGGGATACAAATGAGTATTTGTGAGGAAAAAAATGAAAATAAGAAGGTTATAAGATATAAAGCAAGACTAGTTACACAGGATTTTTTACAAAGACCTTGCATTGATTATGAGGAGGTGTATTCTCCGGTGGTGGATGCAATTACATTAAGATATTTAACTGTATATGAAAATTTGGACATGCATCTTATGGATGTAGTCACGACATACTTATATGGGTCTCTTGATAATGATATTTATATGAGAATCCCATAAGGATTTAAGGTATCTGAAACATATAAATCAAATTTTTGGGAATTGTATTCAATAAAGTTACAGAGATCACTGTATGGATTGAAACAATCAAGACGAATGTGGTACAATCGCCTGAGTGGATATTGTTGAAAAAAGAATATCAAAACAATCTAATATGTCCATGTATTTTTATAAAGAAATCACAATCAGGATATGTTATTATAACTGTATATGTTGATGACTTAAATATAATTGGAACTCCTGAAGAGCTTTCAAAGGCAATAGAATATCTTAAGAAAGAATTTGAGATGAAAGATCTTGGAAAAACTAAAATTTTCCTTGGCTTACAAATTGAGCATTTAGTTGATGAGATATTTGTTCATCAATCAACTTATACAGGAAAAGTTATGAAAAGATTTTATATGGACAAAAAATAACTATTGAACATTCCAATAGAAATCGTTCACTAGATGTGAAGAAAGATATATTTCGATCTCGAGATGATAATGAAGAGCTTCTTGGTCTTGAAGTACCATATCTTAGTGCAATTGGTACACTTATGTATCTTGCTTATAATACAAGACCATGTACATTTTCGGTAAATTTATTAGCAAGCTATAGTTCTTCTCCAACAAAAAAAAAATATTGAAATGGAATTAAGTATATACTCTATTATCTCCGATGAATGATTGACATGGTTTTTTTTTATTTAAATAAATCAAATTTTGATCTAGTTGGTTATGAATATTCTGGATATTTATCCAGTCCATACAAAACTAGATCTCAAACATGTTAACTGTTCACATGTGGAGGAACTACTATATCATGGCGATTGGTGACCATAACAGCCACTTTCTCAAATCATGCTGAAATTCTTGCAATTCACGAGGCTAGTTGAGAATGTGTATGGCTAAAATCAATGACTCAACACATTCGTGGAACATGTGGTTTGCCTTCTAATAAAAATCTTTCAACGATATTATACAAAGACAACACGACATGTATATTCCAAATAAAATAAGGATATATTAAAGGAGATATAACAAAACATATTTTGCTGAAGCTTTTCTACACTCAGAATCTTGAAGAAAATGACAACATTACTGTATAGCAAATTTGTTTGAAAGATGACTTAGTAGACTTATTTACAAAGGCATTACCTACCGCAACCTATGAAAAACTAATACGCAACATTGGAATGCGGCGTCCTCGTTCCGCCCGCTGGCCTATTAGGTAGGATAGCAGTCTTCGGGCTTTGCCTGTCGTGAAATGGTTCATGCATGCTTGTTGCCTCAGAGATCTCAAGTGATGTTTCCATGAGGGAGAGTAAATATACTTTTTAAGAGTATCAAATTATATGAAATATGTACGTTTTTTCCTTCACTATGATTTTTTTTCCCAATGGGTTTTTCCATAGTAAGGTTTTAACGAGACATGTTTTATATATATATATATATATATATATCTGTCTCTTATACACATCTAGATGTGTATAAGAGACAGAGTCCATGAAAACTGGAGAAGAAAGGGAAGAATTTAGAGAAATTTCTTATTTTATATTTTATTAATTTATTTTATTTTGTTTATTTATATATCATGTTTAATTTATTTTAATATTTATTTATTTTATTATTATGTTATAATATATTTATTTTTATATAATATTTTATTGGTATCCATATTTCCGAAAGTTCACAGCAACTATAAAATATTTATTATTAAATCTCAATGGGAATATAGACCATAGAAGAAACTTATTAAAAAATAATAATAATAAGAGAAAATAAAAGAGCAACTTTAGAATTAAATATTTGATATCAGAATAAGAATGCAACTTCTGCTTTTTAAAAATTAATTAATATTTGTTATACAAAAGTTTATGACCTTTAAGATCCAAATCAATGGAATTTTTTTTTCTTTTTTTCTTTTTTTTTTTAAAATAGTCGGTGGGTGGGATGGAAGTGACGTAGCTTCTGTCATGGCGGTTTGGCCTTTTGGCAAAATCTCATACAAAATTATATCCATGAAGAGCCCACGAGTCTTCAATTATTAAATTTATGGGAATTAGTGGGGATGTTGTTGAATTCAATAATAATGGAAGTTTATCACTTATAAATTAATTAAATTAAATATATGTTTAATCGTAGTTTTTTTTTTCTTTTATTAAAACTTCATAATAGATTTAGATCTTATACCATAAATTGAATTGATTTAGAGATATATTATCGACTTTGAAGTCGAGGGGTTTAAATTTTTCAACTTCTATATGTTGTTGAACAAAAAAAAAAGGGACAGTTGCATTTATTAACAATCAGGTCCAAAGTATTAATAAACATAACACAATGCAAAAAAGAATTTGTAGATATAAAAAAATTAGATCTAATGTTCAGAGTCTAATAGACTGTATCATCGATAGGAGTCTACCACTGATAGAATTTATTATATTTGCAATTCTTAAAAAATGTTACTATATACTTAATTATTGGTCTTAAAAGTGCTACTTATTACATATTATTGATATAGATTGATAAAATATTTATGTGAACTCAATCAAATAAAATTGAATGAAGTGTCGTGATTTCATTTAGTTTGATTTGTTTGTTTTTTTAGAAATGTAATACGTTTATTAAGAAAAGTAACTTTTGATACTGAAATTCAACGGTGAATTTGTAATTTTTAGAGGAATTGAACGATCACTCTACACAATAGAGAAAAACTCACGTTGGTGTTGTGCTTGACCACAACACTTCGATGATCAAATTAGTAATCGTTTAAATAGAGAGATAGAGAGCAGAAAATTCGAGATCTTTCAACATATCTCAAATATCACAAGCCCTCTTAGTTATACAAAAATAAATTTTGTAATGGTCATTCACTAATTAACTTCTTAGGTCATTAATCAAGGTCATTATAAACCATTGACATTGTGAATTGTTGGATACATCTCACTAGTGACAATCATATGCCAAAGTAAGAGACTCATGCAAAATTTTTACTTCATAGGATTGCCTCCTCAAACCCTATTACTGCCTCTATGGGTCAATCTCCATACTTAGCCAAATAAACTTATGGCTCCATGGGCGACCTTATGTGTTGATCTCTATACTTAGATAAATAAACTTATGCGCTAATACAAAATTGGGTTTTAATGTCAGTTTAAAAATGACAATATAGGGATACAATGTCGATTGTAAACCGACATTGAAGATTGTGTCATAAAAGGTCTTTAATGTCGATTATCTTTAATATCAGTTGCCTTTAACGTCGATTTTAAACCAATATTATATATGACTGAAATTTTAATGTCAATTATCTTCAATGTCGGTTGAACACCGACTTTGCACATCATCTTCAATGTCAATTGAAAATCAACATCGTACACCGTTTTCAATGTCAGTTGACAACCGACATTGTACACCATTTTCTGTGTCAAGTTTTTACCAAATTATTTTCAATAATTGACCGATATTATTTTTAATGCCTCATTTTTCCAAAATGTTCCATCCATTTTTAATGTCGACCAGAATTAAAAACCAACATTAAATGTATCATTTAGTATTAGGAAATGTCCACTACTATCGTATTTATTAAAAATATAAAAAAGAAAATTATTTGCTGCAATGTGTGTCCGCTATAGTAAATGCATGTTTGTTATTCTGCATATGGCAAACCAATAATATTTCTCTTACACCTATAAATCCATATAACCCCAACCTAAAATATAACAATGACACGACAATACACTCTACCACAAAATTAAAATTAAAGTTACCTAAAATATAACAACACTTCCATAAAATTACAATAAAAAATATTATATGCAACACTTCTACTATTTTGTTGTGGGATCATATTTCTATCAACTTGAATCTTCCATGTGAATCTAAAGAGAGGAAAAAAAAACGCATAAAACATATAATCTTAATATATAATACATTTGCAAGACATTTATTTCTTATGTGACCGTATATAGTGCACACCCTCTCATTGGGGTGCCCAACACAGATTGTTTTTAACTACTTAATAAACATCATCAACTTGGCAGGTTTTCTTTTGTACCTCTTAGAAAATGGATGTCTTAGCTCTTGTTTCTCAAACAATAAGATAAAATATCTTATATGATCCAACTAAACAATAATTACAGAACACCATAAATATGGATATGAAACCAAATTTACTTTTTTTCATCAAGGTTACTGCGAAGCTTAAAATTTAATTTTTTTTTTAAAAAAATGGACATAATATAAGTTTTTGAGACGAAATAAATTAAGATCATAGTATCACTATAGCCACCAAATTACTCGTCAATGTTATTTTCTTCGCTACTCAAAAGCGGTTTACGCACCAAGAAGAAGTATATAAGGATCATGACCTCTTTCCTACAGTAATATCAGAAGTAAAGTTAAAATCAGCATGTCGGGACAACTGTTCATGTTTAAAAAGATAAACAATTAACACTGCCACTTAAAAATGAATGTTCATTGTGTTCCTGATTGCGAGTGTTGAAGTCTCTCATGAAAACTTTGAAATAAATTATAACTCAAATAAAAACCTAACTAAAAATATAGATCAAACTTTCACATGTTTAAAACTGTCTGAGTTTTCGCTAATCTAAATGGTCAAACTGAAAGAATCAATCTTGATTGGTTTGGTTTGCTTAGTTCAAGGTCCTACTGATTCATATGCAATATCCCATTTTAGGAGAATGTTGTGTGATATAATACTTACTTTCCACCTTCAATTATCCCTTGCATCTAAAACACATTGAAAAACATATGATTCATAAAGAGAGAGGTAAAAGGGAAAAAAAATTTATCAACTTTTTGGTATTCAATGTAAGCAGAAACCAGTTTTGGATAAAGGGGATGGTTGACAGTTTGAGTTTTGATCATGTCAGACAAGTTCAAATCAGTAGTGGCCTCGACTTCAAGGTGAAGCATACCATCATCCACCATTAAAGCTTCATGAATCCCTCCACAACTGGTGCTTGCAATGGCTTCACTTCCAACAACACCATTAGAATTTGAGGTTATAATAAAGTTGTTAAGCATGTAAAACTCTTCCATTTCCTCAAACTACAAAGCTTGGAAGATTGAATTTTCTCAATCTTAACTTAAAAAACTCTTAGGGGCTATTTGGTTGGAGGGAAAAGAGAGTAGAAATGGGAATGGGTTTACAAAGCCCATGTTTGGTTGATGGGATTTATTTATTTATCTAGGAAAAGGAAATTCCTAGGTATCTTTTACCCACACAAATGAAGGAATTGCATACCCATTGAGAAGTGTGAGTTTTCATTTCTTCTTCCGCTTCTTACCACGATTTTCCTTCCTTCCAGCCGTGAAATTGTATAACATTTTGTTACTCAACGATCGTATAACATTTGGTAAGCGATCATGTAGTATTTGGTAGGCGGTCGTATAGCATTTGGTAGGCGATCGTATAACATTTGATTATTCAACGATCGTGTAACATTTGGTAAGTAATCGTGTAGTAATTGGTATAACATTTGGTAGGAGATCATATAGCATTAGGTAGGCGATCGTATAGCATTTTGTTACTCTGCGATCATGTAGATAATTTAAGCGATCATATTGTTATGAAATCAACAATTAAAGAATACACAAAAAAAAAGGAACATAGAGATACAGATATACGTGGTTCACTATTATTAGAGAGACCCCCGTACTTGGTTGTTCGGTTGTTCGAAGCGCCAACACCTCAAACTATCTCCACAATGGTATGATATTGTCCATTTTGGGCATAAACCCTCGTGGCTTTGTTCTTGGTTTCACCCAAAAGGCCTCATACTAATGGAGATAGTCATTTTCACTTATATACTCATGATCCTCCTCTTATCTAACCAATGTGGGACTTTGGTCGCATTCCCCACACGTATAGTATTTTGTAAACGATCGTTTGGACTTGCTTTCATAATCTCTTTTTTTTTTTTTTAATTCCCACATACTATTCCCAGACATTGTTTTTCCATGCACAACCAAACATAGTCATCCTTGATTCCCAGAAATTTTATTCCCAGACGTCCTTAATTCCTGGGCATTGAGAAAACCTCAATCCAAATGGCCCCTTAGAGAGAAACAAAAGTCATGACTGTTAAGAGAGAGAAAAGAAAACAAAGATAATAATTCGATAACATTCACCATTGACAACATCAGAAACAAGTATTCCATGATAAATTCAATGGCGAAAGCCAACATCCCCAATGTCAGCGCCTTCAAATTGATGTGTGCCCTAAATTTTTCAACACCCCTCAGCACTTTCAAAATGATCCAATGACGTAGGGGTTGGATTTCGAATCAGGTTCATTGAACCAACTCTAGAATAAAAGATTTGTAAGTAAGTTAAGGTAACCATCGACCCATGCAAGTTTCCTAAACTCTTCATTCTTGCAAGCAACAATGGGAATATGGTAATAGTTCCAACTACAGAAATGTGATAATAGAAGATGAAGAACACTGAAGGAGGCCTTACCGTCGCTGGAGAGAACGCCCAAAAAGAAGAACAGTTGATGGGGTTATTGCCTCGTCGTTGCCACTACATTCATGGTTCTTGCACCGCCTGAAAAGTTACCGGAGATAGAGAGGACAAGCCATCAGAGGTATAGGTCATGGGTTTTGCGTCGGTTGTGGGTGAGTGAAAGTGTGAGAATGAGAGAAAAAAAATAGGGGGGGAGAGTGAATAGGGAAATGGAAAGGGGGTGGAGATAGAAAGTATGAGGAAAAATTAAGCGGATCTTTAATAAAATCGATATTATAGTACACCTACCATGTCGCTTTAAAAGCGACCTTAAAGATCCGCTTTAAAAAAGAAAACCAACATTATACATCCGTTTTTAATTTTTTCAACCGACATTAAAGTCCAAATTTCTTGTAGTGATGGTTTCATGGCTGATCTTATGAGTCAGTCTACATTCTTACCCAAATAAATCTATGCTCTCTATACTTTTGACAATGTTGTATCAACATTTACAAGATTATTAAACCAATAAGAGAAAATCATTTCTCAAGGCTCTAGCTATTAACTTTTATTAATATCTCATTTAGCATAAAGAAAATACACAAATTATTATAGTGAAAACCCATAGAGAGAAACAAAAGTCGTAAATGTTAAGTGAGAGAAAAAAAAAACGAAGATAATAATTTGATAACATCCACCATTGACAACATTAAAAACAAGTATTCCATGACAGATCCAATGGCGAAAGCCCACATCCCCAATGTCAGTGCCTTCAAATTGATGTGTGCCCTAAATGTTTCAACACCCCAATCTCAGCACTTTCGAAATGATCCAATGACGCAGGGGTTGCGATTGCGAATCAGGTTCATTGAACCAACTCTATAATAAAGGATTTGTAAGTAAGTTGAGGTAACCAGTGGCTCATGCAATTTTCCTAAACTCTTCATTCTTGCAAGCAACAACAGGAATATGGTAATAGTTCCAACTACAAAAATGTGATAATAGAAGATGAAGAACACCGAAGGAGGTCTTACCGTCACTGGAGAGAACACCAAAAAAGAAGAACAGTTGATGGGTTATCGCCTCGTTGTTGCAGCCACATTCATGGTCCTTGCACCGCCTGAAAAGTTGTCGGAGATAGAGAGGACGAGCCATCAGAGGTATAGGTCGTGGGTTCTACGTCGGTTGTTGGTGAGTGAAAGTGTAAGAATGAGAGAAAAAAATAGGGGGGAGAGTGAAAAGGGAAAAGGAAAAACTGGGGGGAGGGGGGAATAGAAAGTGTGAGGAAAAATTAAGCAAATTTTTAATAAAATCGACATTATAGTACACCTACAATGTCGCTTTAAAACCGACCTTAAATATCCGCTTTAAAAAAGAAAACCGACATTATACACCCGTTTTTAGTTTTTTTCAACCAACATTAAAGTCCAAATTTCTTGTAGTGATGATTTCATGGTTGATCTTATGAGTCGGTCTACATTCTTACCCAAATAAACTTATAATCTCTATACTTTTGACAATGTTGTATTAACATTTACAAGATTATTAAACCAATAAGAGAAAATCATTTCTCAAGCCTCTAGCTATTAACTCTTATTAATCTCTCATTTAACATAAAGAAAATACACAAATTATTAGTAGTGAAAACAACAATGAAATAATCTTGAATATTCTATTAATGGCAAAACACGATCCTTTCAACTAAAATACAAAAGTTAAACATAAGAAGAGAGCCAGGTCAATAATACAATTAGCAACAAGATAGATAATGTTAGCTTTGTCATTACACAACAAATAATTTCAAATAGTTTAAACACTCAATTCATATGTCAAAATTATTATATAAACTTCTTTAATTAGACCGACAAAGTGGGAAAATAAAAAAAGAAGACGACTAGCTTTTCAAAATAAATATATACAAATAAATGAAACCTAGTTGATGGTTTAAAATGAAAAGTTCAAAAAATGAATTAAAAAATATTTATATATATATATTTGGGTTGGGTTTATTGGACCAACATGGCTGTGGATGCTAGCTTAGAACATTGAAAATGAAATGCACTCTATTCTTATTTTTATTCTTTTCTTTTTCTTTTTTTTTTTTGCGTCTTTTATTATTATTATTATCTTCTTTTATCAAATGACTTGTCTTCAAAAAATCCATTCTTATGGGAGATTCTAAGGCGACAGGTCACTGCTGTACTGTCATCTTCCTGTCCAATCGTTGTTCTACACGTGTCCCAGGTTTTGCAAATTGGAGGGGTACGTGGTTTCTTCATCAGTGCACTACCCAATTACGAGATGATGGAAATATTAGAGATATTATTGTTGCCTACAATTTTATGAACTTTGTCATTTTATTTCAATAAAATAAAATTTTCACAATCTTGAATAAAATTGAGATTCCAAACAAGTATTGCGGTGAGTCCCAAATTTTATTTTTTGTCACGTCGTATTGTTTTAAATTTCCGTTTTCGCTTGATATTGTAATGAATTTTAATGTCAATAATAATTTTCAAATAAGGATTAAAATATGATATCGACATAAGTAAAAAAATAGAAAATTTATTAAAATTAGGTTGTTTTTATTTCCAAACTTAGTTATAGGTATAGTTATTAGTATTTCTATTTATATTGGATTTAATAGATAATTTTTTTTTTTTATGTTTTATAAACATTTATAAAAAATATTAAAAGTATTTGTGAATATTTAATATAGATGTCAAATCCTTTAATTATATATATTTATTTATTTATTTATATTTATATATATTCGACACATCGCATATTTTTATATTTGTTTTGAAACATTTATAAAGATATGGTAATATTATAAATTTAAAAACATATAGTTCAGTTCAAGGTTACTTTATGTAATTCACCCTTATCTTTTTTATTTTATTGTCATTTAGGTAACTGGTAAATGTCATCATTTTAGCCTCGATATTTAGAAATAGATTTTTTAATTTGTTGGTTAATTATTACAAATCTACTCCGTCTAAAAAAAATATCTACTTCTTCGAATTTTAGATTAGTCTATTTCGTCTCTAAATTTAAAAAATTACAAATCTACTCTATTTAAAATAATTAAATTAAAAAACATCAAGCCTCTCTGTTCTTAATTTTATGTTTAATAGGTCTATGGACTTAAAAAATCTTTAATAGATTATTCAATTTTAAATTTTATATATAATAGATCTCTAACATATTAATTTTTTGATTAAAAATTATTTTTAGTCTTTAAACTTTTATAAAAGTAACGAACTTAATCCTTAAACTTTAGTTTATAATGATTAGTTTATGTACTTTTAATTTTGTAACAATTTAGTCCTTGAACTTTAGTATGTAATAATTTAGTCATTGTATTTTAAAATCTATAACGATTTAGTCACTGTCATATAATTAATATTGAGATTTAATGATTTTTTTTGCATAAATAAGTCGATAAACAAATTAGAGATTCAATATTTTTATATAATACAAAGTCTACAGCATAAAATAATAAAGTTTGATATCTAATTTTGATGAATTTTTTACACCGTGGCCTAAATTGTTACAAATTTGAAAGTACATGAGCTAAATTATTACTAACTAAAGTTCAAGATTAAATTGTTACAGTATTAAAAGTATAGGGATTAAATTGTTACAAACTAAAGTTTAGAGATTAAGTTGTTACTTTCATAAAAGTTTACTAACCAAAAATGTTGTTTAACCTTTTTTTTTTTAATATTGATGAATCTAATAGATATAAAATTGAGTTTCGTATCTTACGGGACCTTAAAATTTCAATTTATTTATAGTAAGTCCATGAGTTTTTTAAAATGTTGGATAGATTTTTAGATACAAAATTAAAACTGTAAAATGTATTTGACACATAATTAAAAATTTAAGAATTAAACCATTTTTTTAATTTGAAAGCCCATTAGATAAAACATTTAAAGTTAGAAAGCTATTAGTTACTTTTTAAAATCCAATGATGGAATATAAATAAAGTTAAAAGTTCAAAGGAACTACACTTAATACAAAATTTCAATACTACGAGAGCCTGAGAATGTGATAGAGGAGTCGATGCAAAATGTTTCGAGTAAATATTAAAAAATAAATGATAAGACCTATTTTATAATCATTTTGTTTTTTTTTTTTTAATTTATATTTCTCTATTTCTTACAATAATTTATATATTTATTAAGTAAGATGGTTGAATTTTTAACAAAATTCAAAAAACAAAAATAACTTTTTTTTTTAGTTTTCAAATTTTGGTTTGATTTTTTAATCAATAGGTAAAAAAGTAGATAACAAAATAAAAAATTTGGAGGTGGAAATAGTAGAATAAATTTTGAAAAACAAAATAGTTATCAAACAAAACCTAAACAATTAAAATAAGACACGAGTATCTCACTATTTTTAATTAAATGAGTTTTTTAACTTGGTAAGGTATATAATTCTTTATCAACCACCAGTCTAACAATTTTTCTCTAGTTTGGTTGAAAAATGACAACCAAACTAAAACATACATAACTCAAATTAGCTACTTTAAGGTCGTAACCATTTTGTTTTTTAAAATTAAACATATGAACACTACTTCTACCTCTAAATTTATTCTTTTGTTATCTACTTTTCATTAATGGTTTAAAAAATCAAGTCAAATATAGAGAATAAAAAAGAGTAGCTTCCAAAACGTTGCTTTTGTTTTTTTAATTTGACTAATAATTTAACCATTGTACTTAAGAAATATGCATGTCATTCTAAGAAATATAGATGAAATATGCTTGATTCTAAAACGCAAAAATAAAAAACGAAGTGATTACCAAACAGAGTCTAATAGATTGAGCTCAATGTTTTACTATAAACGACACTCGTTTTTTGGTCAATTACTCTAAGAGGGGGCCGTTTGGATTGAAGGAATAGAGATGGAAATATGGGTGGGAATGAGTAAGAGATATGCATCCCCTTATTTGGTACAAGTTTTGAAGCTTTAAGCACGAGAATAAGTAATTTTCATGCATTCATTATACCATAGATGATGTTCATCCAAAAGTTTGGTTTTTTTTTATGCCCATTTTTTATCCCCTTAATATATAAATTTATTTTTTTTATTTTATATTATTAAAATTAATTAATATTTGAATATTAAATTTATAATCTAGAAAATTATATTAAAATTTAAATTATAATATTTGACTTTAACTACTCCATATTCATAAAGGAATGGTCTTAGTTTTTGAATATTCAGACAATTAAAAAAACAAATTAATTAATTATATAATAAACAGTAAATAATCGATGTATTAATACTATTAATTCATTAATAAATTATATATGTAGTCAATTAATTGTTTAATATTTTATGAGATTAGTTTTTTAGTAATTATAGTTAGGTTATCATTGGTTAATTATAATTCATTATTTTTTTAGTTACAAGATGTTATATTTAT
>NC_052359.1:2676680-2754962 GCF_009727055.1 Benincasa hispida | reverse complement strand
ATATGCGCGAGCATATATACTACAAATGATGGGTGGAAATCTGTTTTCAGATAAATCAAGTCATTTTGTTCACTTGATGTTCCTGCCACTGTTAGCTAACCTCCATGATGTGGGGCGGTATTCATAGGGTAGAGCATGCTTGGCATGGTTGTATAGACAACTATGCAAAGCAACAAGACCTGAAGTTAGAGAGATAGCTGAGCCTCTCATACTTTTGCAACTATGGGCTTGGGAACGATTTCCAATAATGGCTCTACAGCTACAACATGTTAATGACGCTGAGTTAGTTGGACGAGCCTATGATTCTCGATATGTCGTTTTAATTTAATTTAATTTTTATATCACTGATCTAGTTAATTTAGATTCTAAATTATCAATTTAAAATTTTAGGTGGAAAGACAAATTTTGTGTGCCTAGGACAACCACACATGTAATCAGTCAGTATAGATACATGTTTGATCTGCTTCAACCTGAACAGGTGATTACATTGAACCTAATTGATTATTTTATACACATTTTTATTGTATCTGTCTTTAATATCCTTTTAATTTTCCCGGGAATAGCTACACAATATCCTTTTATACATAATTGATTATTTTTATTGTATTCGTCTTTAATATTCTCTAATATAATATTTTGTGTTTCAGGTTATTTGGGAGCTGTACAAAATTATTATGCATGCTTTGCCTAATTTTTGTACGAATTGTCAAAACATATGGCGGACGATGAGTCATCTCATATGTTTTCACATTAGTGAGTAGCATCTTCCTGACAGGGTGATGAGACAATTCGGTTTTCATCAGGATGTCTCATCGCCTTGTAATACTGAACTCGTACTGCATGATATTGACTTAAGAACTGGAGATTGATCCGAAAAAGTTGCACATTTGGTAGTGCGATGGCACTATCGTGCAAGGTTTATTGCAGTTGAGGTTTCTCTTGAACAGTTTGACACAGATGTCACTCTAGAGCATATTCATGTGGGTATACATATCTTGGGCATCAAACAGTAAGCGCGGTCGAACTTAATTACGATTGTTTATGTCGCTCACACTTCATCCGGGAGGCAGTATGGTGAGGGGTCTTGCGCGCTTCTCGGTAAAGTGAAAGCAGGAGTATATTTAATGTCGTTGGAGATATATAAATTTTTACTGTAGTATTATTTAGAATGACCCGTGATCTATGAGTTAATATTAGATTCTAGTTGTTAATTTTATACGGTGTATAAAGATCACACAGAATTGCGAGACAACAGTAGAATCATCTCCGCTTGAGGTTGACACTTTGGGAATGATTATCCCCGGAACCTTATACAGTTAGATCCTCCAGTACGTCCCGTGTAGTCGAACTGAACATCACCACGCCAAGCGCTACATGTGAATGTGTGTAAGAAATTCATTTATATGTACGATATACGGCTATTGTTCCTCCACCAGGACATACTCAGAGTAGAGGACCTGTTCGGGAAGAGGATGAGTTTGAATGAGTTGCACATTAGTGGAGGTTCTGCCCCCCTATGATGTAAGATGCAGAGTCAAATTGGATTATGTTAATCGATGAGATGATGATTGCCATATTTGGTTTAAGTTACAGGTTTCAGCATGTTATAGAGGGCAGTGGGCACCTCATTGCTTCGATAGCATGATGTTGGTACCAGTGGTAAGTATTAGACGTATCATGTGAGAGCTTATATGAATCTTTAATGCGGGACATGGTCCGAGGTCATGGGAAGCATAATGAATATTATATTATGAAGCGCTGTAAGAGTACCAGAGCAACATCAAGAAGAACCGAGCAACCTCAAGTTCGAAGTCGACGACGACAACCAGCTCGAAATCGACGACATTCGCCTTGTGGGACACATTGATTTTTGTAATTATTTTTATATAAATGAGATATTTAATTTACATTTTTTTAATTTGTTATTACATTTTTTTATTTTTATGAGATATTATTTTTTTTAAATTTATCTTTTTATAGTTTAAATAAAATAATAAATATTTTAAGATTTTTTTTTATAAAATGGAAAATTAAAAAAAAAAAAAAAAAAAAAAAAAAAGAAAGGAAGAAAGAAAGAAGAAGGTGGAATGTGTAATAATTAAAAAAAAAAAAAAAAAGGAATTTGTACGGATGACCCAAAAATTGAAGTGTACTCTCGCTCTCTATCCAAATCTCGCTATCTCGCTCTCTCTCAAAATAATAATGTTTCACCTTTCTGAAAAATCTCTTTCATAATCTCGCTCTCTCTTTCAAAATAATAATGTTTCACTTTTCTGAAAAAGTGAAGGGGCAAGGTCGAGGGTTCAAAATTCGACCTACTTTTGTCGAATTTTGAACCCTTGAGTTATTAAAAAAAAAAAAAACAATATTTTTACAAATAGTTTGAAAACAACAATATTTTCTTAAATAGTTTCTAAAAGGACAATATTCTTTTAATTTTCCCAGGTAAGAGATGTATTAATACAAAAGTAAGTAATTGTAATTTCAATATATTTTCAATTAAACAACTACCTTCTTTGACTTAATAGAAGCCTCTCGACTCGAGCCACTCTTTTAAAAGATTAAACTTCTAAGACAATACATTAAATTATTGCAATAATATTTTTATTATTTATCGAATGATGTTGTAGGATGGTACATGGATTAAATTGGGTTGGGCTTAGGATATTTTTTTGGATCAATCCCAAAATTTGGATTGATTGGGTCGACAACCCAAAGACCTGACCAAAATTTTTAACTCAACTCTTAAAATTCAAGTTGAGTCATATTGGATTGTCGAGTTACAACTTATTCTTTTGTTATTTATTTAAAAGACGTAAATTTATCTACAATACTAATAATTAAAATCTCACAATTCAAATATTAAAAACCAAATATCTATGAAATTTATAACCAACTTTAAATAAATACAAACATCACAAAAATTAAAAAATATATATATTAAAAATTCATTAATTTACCGACCCAAAGTAATCCAACAGAAATATATATACAGTTTATTAATATATAATGTAATTTGAGTGGGGTTCAATCAAGTTGAATTTTTATATAGCCAATTCGAAACTCAATCTAACACAAAAAAAAAAAAAAAAAAAGGAAAGTCCAATCCAACCCACCCGAATAATAAAACTAACTCAATTCAGTCTTTATAACTTGGATTTAGTAGTACAGGTTATTCGGATTATAAGATTTTTTTTAATCCCCTTGTGATGTTGAAATGATTGACAATAGATAGAAGTAGGTATCCAATGTTAAAATCAGTCTATTCGAGGGGTCAATTAATTTGAATTTTAATCTTTAATTAAATTTAATTTCACATGCAATGGTTAAAACACCCATATATTCTTTATAGTTGATGTTGAGGTTTGGGATATGACCAGAGGGCTGTTTGAGTGTATTTCCTAAAAACTGCATTCCTCATTACATGATTTGTTGGTTAGGAGTTTCAAAATGAACCTATAGTCTAACAATTTGACTCGAATATTTATTTTAATTTTTAAGGTTGTTCGATTAATAGTCTCTAATGAATACTTTGAATCCATCAACTATTTGAATCATAATCACTAAGGTCTCGTTTATTTCATAAATTTTTCCATAGAATGTTAGACAGACATTTAATATATCTATTTCTTTCGTAGAATTCCATTTTTTAAATCCAAAATATTATTATGCAGAGAATTTTAAAACTCATATGACATGAGTTTTTAATACTTTATAAAAAGGTGAGATTTTTATGTCTCAGAGATGAACAGTAAAAATATAACTTAATTAATTAATAAAATGAATATCAAGCATTCATTACTATTAATTTTAATTAATTATTAAATATAAATATATTATCTAGATTTAATAAACTTCAACTAATATCTTTACCATTGATATTTTACGTCATCTTGACTATTTAATATAAATTATTATTGTCAATTATCAATATTCTAATTAATTAGTTTAACTATGTTTAATTAAAAGTATTTATTTATTAAAATACAAACTAACATACTAATAAATTAAATAATGTTAAATTTAATTGATCCCTTACATTTAATCAAATAATTATTTTCTTTTAGTTTTTATATACAAATTATTGAATTGAATACAAATATTTAACTTTTGGACATTAGTTATCCTTCACATCCAAGACATTAATTATTCCGATATTTAAAATTCAGACATTCGAATATATATATTTAATATCTATACCCGTGAAATAATATATGTGATTCAAACGGTCTAATATGGAGGTGTTACTTGAAAATTTAATTAAACGAAAATTTAACATGTTAATTTTAATCGATAATACTTCGCATTTACATTTTGTTTAGTCGTCTACTTATTTTTCTTATCTGTTGCTAAGTTAGTTAATTTTGTCCAATAAATATATCATGATGTCATAAGATAAACGCTAGCTATATAGATGCCATATAATTTAAAATTTAGATATATAATTATAAATGTTTTAAATTTTAGCACTTCCAGACAACATAATTAATTTTCAAAATCTAAATCTGTTAGATCATAAATTTGGTTAAATCATATAGTATGGAACTAGTTTAAAGATGTATAACTTTAAGGAGCCCAACCACACACATGGACTAAAATGTCTTCCATCTGTATGAAAAGCTGTCAATTAGTCAGTAAAAAATCAACTTATCATCTCCTATGTATAAAATACAATGTGTGAAGTTTGACCAAACTATGAGAATAAAAAGTGAAGTTTTCGAAACCAAACAAATGGATCAAAAGGTATTTAGCTCAATTGACATCAATATGTATTGTAGACTAAGAAGTATGTGGTAATACAAAATCATACAGACTGAGGAGGTGTTTGGACAATTTTTTTTAGTACAACAACTGTAGGGATGGAAGATCAAATTGAGCCTCCAATCTTTAAAGAGGAAGACCATGCCAATTATGGTTGAATTAAGGCCACTTTTATCAAACCGTAATGAAATCGGTGTAATCATAGAGAGATTTTATTGATGGGTGAATCGTAATAGGCCTTAACCACAAATGTAATTGGATTGTTTTTATCGGGTTTATTTAGAATTATGAATCTGTCATATTTTACCGTTATTTTTATCCCTACCGTTACTATTTGACCTTGATGGTAATGGTAACGTTAACAATAAATATGACATATTCATAATTTTCATACTATTCCAGTAACAATATCTATAACAGTAACGATAAAGGTAGTGGATCCCACGTAATCTCCAACCACGATTAGATTAAGCACCATCCATTCCTTAATTAGATACCTACCACTCGTTATGATTATGGAAAGCATGTAAACAACAATAAAAGTAATCGACCAAGGCCCACTTTTTACATTAGTATTGATGTATTACCTTTTATTTGAAGTAAACGTGGCCTAAGTTCTAAGTAGCTAATGAAAAAAAAAAAAATGATGTTTTCTAGTCGTGTAACCCATAAACCATTTTTGACCAAACAAATAAATTTTAAAACTAGAAGACCAAATTGATGTAGGGATCCCAACAAAATGTTTTGTTTCCCCGTTGAGTACAAGAAGTAGAGTATGGAGATTTGAACTTTCAACGTCAAATGAATAAATACATGCAATTTACTAGAGATGTACAATTTTTCCATGGGGACAGGGCCCCGCGAAGATTTCCCGATTAGGCGGAGAATGGGGGAGGGAGTGAGAAAAAAATTCCCCGTGAGATAAACGGGACAGGAACGGGGATGGATAATGCATTTCCCGTCCCCATCCCCACCCCACCTCGTTCCCCGTCCCCGACCCATCTAGTTTCTATTTATTTATTTAGTATAATTATTTAATGTTATATTATTATTATCATTATATAAACATTACATCTAAATTTCAAGTTTGACTGTTTACCGGTCAAGATAATGAATATGTTCAAATTGTCTATTTACATTTAGATTATATATGCTAATAATTTAATTTATATTCATTCTTTCCACTAACAAGGTTAATTAGTTTTTTAGGCCAAAATTTGAGTAATTTATTTTTAAATTCACATTATCAGGTAAAACTAACCAAAAAATAATTTAGTGATATAATTAATTATTTAATTTCGATCCCCATGGAAATTTCATTGGGATAGATAATGAAATGGGAAACAGGGATAGAGACATAGAATGGTATCTCCGGCCCCGTCTCATCCCATAGACATCTCTACTAATTACTATAGAACTATAGTAGAGATATTCATTTTCAAATGAGCATAAAATTAAATGAAGAATTTGTTAGGGATATAATTAAATGAAATGAGGGATAATAAGTCATATAACACTAATTACACTATCATTTAGAAAAATAGAAAATAACATTTTTTTTTGAATTATAGCAAAACACATAAATAAAATGCCCTATCGTCCTTTTTAATTACACTGTAATTAATTCGATATCTTTATTAATTATACTATAATTAATTGTTCAAATATGTTATTCACGACTTTTGATTTATTGAAGCTTACGTTGCTTCAAACACACCTTTTAACCATTTTTTTGGTTTGATCTAATCTAAGGTTTTTTTTCAACTTCCGAATATATTATTTCTTGGTTAACAATGTATTGTGATGGTTGTAGCAATCCTAATGTTATTAGGATCGTGGAGGATAAAGATATATTATGGTTGTTATCGTTTGTTTTAAAATCCTCCTATAATAATGTTTATTTTATAGTTGACAATATTTCATCTTGGTAACCAAATCCTTCAATTGCACACATATTGGGTTCATCGTCTAAAACCTCTAACATGTATGATGTTGTTAACTTACTAGATTTGGATTATTGTGCCGCAAACTTTTAACATAAAGGAATGCTCTATTTTGAACAGCAAGGATGTGTTAAAGAAAGCTATATACTTGCTTACTATTAATATAAATGAATGCCATTAAAGATTCGAAGTAACTAGTGCAAAAATGGTTTTTACTTTGGGAGAATATGAATTTGGGGTTTCACGTTTCTTGACCCATTCAAAAGGTAGGTTGTTAATTTTGGTTGGTTTTAATTAAAGTGTAATTAATAGTTTTTTTTTAGTGAAGATTTGTAACATCTCAATTTGTATGTCTGGGGTACTTTAGACTTTTACAATTTTAAATTTATTTTGTCATTTTTATAAAAAGAAAGTTTGTTATATTTTCGAATTAAAAGTTAAAATTCGCTTATTCATCTCGTTAGCCCATTAAATGAAGACGCACCCGTGGACATCTCTATACTATGCCGACGGAATGAGGTGTAAGACCAAAACCGGCCCATTTATACACTTGGTAACAGCACAACAATATTAGGCCCAAGCCCAATATACGAGTCGCCTCATTTCTCAAAATTCTCAACGAAGATGTCCCGCTGATGATGCCGTCAAACCAATTTCAGGGCTTCTGTAAGCATATTTGGTGTAGAGAACCGAGAGACGAACTGCAGCTGCTCGTTAGCGTTGAAGAAGAGGCCGCAAAACCATCGAGAAGATGGCGGAGGAAGCAATTCTCAGTTACCTCGAGAAGAACGTCGAAATCTCCGATTCAGGCAGATTCGCCGACGAGTTTGGACTCGATCACAATGAGGTCGTCAACGTTATCAAGAGTCTCAACGGCTTCAGATACGTCGATGCTGAAGTATGGTTGCTTCTTTTGCTAACTTTTTGTTTTCGTTTTAATCATATATGTTTCTTTCTGCTATTACGAATTCCTAGTTTAGCAAGGTGATAACTAGCTTTAGGTTGTTTGTTTGAGTTTGGTTTGAATTGGAAGGGACAATTTGCCTGGATTTTTACTTATCATTGCTTGAAAATCATCGGCATTTGCTTGGTCCTCAATCTATATGCGTCAATTCGAGCGAGTTAAAACTTATTTTTCTTCATTAGCTTTGTCGTTGGTGTGTAGTTGACTGTAAATACAATTGCTCAGGACTCGTCAAGCAGTCAATTTACCGATACAAATATCTTCTTTGGTTTTGATAATATCTGATTGTTGCGGAACATTTGATTGGTTAGCCATTTGCAGACGGTTGTTAGTTTTGAGTTGGCTTTCCGGTGTCTAATTTGTGGTCTTTGGTTACTTCATATACTAATAGCTTTATGTTTGCACGAATAGTTGACTGCAAATTCATTAATTGATCACATCTCCCTTCTGGAGTGATTTTCAGGACATTAAGATGGAGAAATGGGTTCTAACTAATGAAGGCGAGACATATACTGCCGCAGGATCGCCTGAGGTGCAGCTATTCCTGGCAATTCCACCCGAGGGAATTCCAAGGGAAGAACTACAGGTGATATTGCAATCATGGATGTTCATTTTGGTTTGACGTAGAGTCTGAGGATTATCCCAATTTAGTCTTTTCATTCGAGGTTGATGATATGAGAGCTGTTGAGGAGGGAAACTAGGCATTTTCTTTTTTAGCTTTTGCCTGCAATTTTTGATTTGTGGATTTGAGTCTATGTTAGTGCTGAAACTGTTTGTTGCTCATGGCCAACTGATCTGTTTGTGCAGAAAAAGCTGGGTCCATCTATTTTCAAAATTGGCTGTGCTCAGGCAGCAAAGAACAAATGGGTTGAAATGGGGAAGCAAATGATATCCCGAAAGGTTAGGCACTTTCATTTACTGGGAGTTTGGTATCAAAATATTGATAAAGCCGAGCCCGGTAGCGTGGGCTTGTTACCCTTAGCATGGGGGGTGAACGTTCTAAACACAGGGGTTTGAAGGAGGTATCAAAATATTGATAAAAAAGATCTCAAGTGGGGTCAATTGTATGAATTATATACTATTGTAACCAGGACATGGCATGAATTAAGTTCAAACCAGTTTTATTTTCTAGCTTAGATATTGTAATTAAAGCATTTTTATATTCTTTGTGATTATTTATAAGTTTGTTTGGCTGTAGGTTCAACATGTCGACGATAAGGTGAAAAACTCACTTCTGCGGATAAAAAATGGAAAGGTGATTATTGGTTTACATGATTCATTATTGGATGTTCGATGTTGAAACTTCAATAATGTGTTTCATTTATTTCTGGTTTATGGTCATACTGTATCTCAAGGAATGTGGTTGGAAAGTGTTATAAAGAGAGCTTGATATCAGTTCATTTGGTACTAATTGGAAAGTGGCATCAGACTATCTTGATACTATTAAATGATGGCAGTTTGTGATATAATGACATTTTTTCTTCTTTCTTTTTGGTTGAGAAGGTTACAATGACTATTGACTAATATGTTGTTAAGAACTAAATTTTCTCAAAATGTTCACTATGCAGATAGTTCATCTTCTTTTCTTAAGCTTTTGGTCATGCATATTTATCCGCATGCTTTTAAAATTTAGGAAACCTAATTGATAACGTAGTATGGATGACTCCATTTACATTTTAGAACACTTTCTCATGTTGTAGGAAAGTTTTGAGAGTACCATCAAAGTTTTTCAAGATGTTATACTGTTCCAGAAATTTTTGTATTTACTCCATCATTATACAAGTTAATTAGAGAGAAAAAGAAACCCGCCTGTCCAGTATGGAGGTTATTTTATCCACCTATTTTGTAATCTTGTTTTGATCTAATACAACTATTTCTTTTCGGGAAAAGAGAAGGAAAAGAATAACCCTCAAATGACTCCACTGTGCTACCAAAGATGTTTGTATCGTGGATCCTGATTGCTTTTCCATAGATACTATTGTCAACGTAAAAGAAAAAAATCTATTTCAAATCTTTGGAGGTTTTGCTATCTACATCATCACCTCTGTTCTCTAGACTGTTGTGTTTTTTCTTTAATAATCTTCGAATATTTTGGTGTAGAGTAGCATCAACTAATGATTTTGGATTTCGACTCCAGGAAGTTTATGAGGAAGACGTGAAGGGTCTCAAAGCAAGAAAGCTGATTGTATCACAGTAATTATCATAGCTTCTCCCTTTCACTTCTTCATCAAACAGATATTTAGATATATTTTTAAAGAACTTATGTTCCTCTTGCCTGGTGGATTAGACATGTGGACCTCTATATTTGGTTCTTTATCAGAGATAGGATGACATTCCCATATGTTGATAAGTTTTATTGGATTGGTCAATATATCTTCTCTGTTTTAACTTTGGACTATTTTCATACTCTTTTGGATTGGGCTTTATTTCTGTTCTATGTTTTTCTGGTAAGAAACTGAACTTTCATGGAGTAAAGCAAAAGAATATATAGGGATATACGAAAAGATAACCCCACAAAAAGAGCCCACAACAAACTACAACAATGGACTCCAATCTGAAAGAATTACACCAAGCTGAAAATTAGAAATTACAAAAAGCTGAAAATTGTTATTCTATATTATAATAAGCTTTAATCTCTCTACTAGATACAGGGTTCAATCTGTTTGTTATCCTAAAAATGTCTATTTTGACTTTCTCTAGAACGTGGAAAGGCTATTCAGTGAAGAAGGGTCCTAATTATGCTCCAAGAAGGAAAAAGGTTGCTACAGATTTGACACGAGAAAATCTTCAAAGGTTCCCAATTTTCCTATTCTTGTTTCCTACATGGATTTTATTTCATGACACTGTGCTTTTAGATGCACAGTTGCTCTCCATTCACCTATTAGAAGATTTATTTCATATTTTGCACTATCTAGGGGAGACTGGAGAGAACTAGAATTCAAAGAGTATAACTTTAATGCCAAAGGTCAGCCCGTTTTGGGTGGTCATCTTCATCCATTGCTCAAGGTAAGAATACTCGTATTTTGGAAAAAAGAAATCTTTCTTTTAAGTAGAAAATTATTAGTTAACGTTAAAGCACTTTAAAGAAGGACATGCTCGAATGCTTATGATAATGCCAGTATTGTTGATCAAATTACCCTAAGAGTAAAATGTTACAATATTTGTATATAAGGAAAATGAATTCCTAAGTAGGAACTTCAATCTAGGAATCTAGCACATTTGATATTTGTATTGTTAGGAATCTAGCACTTTTGGTTCTTGTTTCATTTTCTCTCCCTTTAGGATATTGTATAGTTGAACTATTTTCTTCCTTTTTATCAATCAATGAAATGTCTGTTACTTGTGTGTGTGTTGTGTTTTTTTAGTTAGTTAAAAAATACTTTTGATTCTTAAACTTTCATGAAAGTAACAATTTAGTCCATGAACTTTAGTATGTAACAATTTGATCCTTGTACTTTCAATTTCGTAACAATTTAGTCCCTAATGTAAAAAAAATTCATCTAAATTAGATGTCAATTTTTATTATTTTATGATGTAGAGTTTGTATTATATAAAAATATCAAGTCTCTAATTAGTTTATTGGTTTATTTATGCAAAAAAACTCATTAAATTTTAATACTATTTCTACGATAGGGACTAAATCGTTATAAATTTTAAAGTACAAGGACTGAATTATTACATAATAAAGTTCATGGACTAAATTGTTACAAAATTGAATGTATAGAGACTAAATCGTTACAAACCAAATTTAGGGACAAAATTGTTACTTTTATGAAAATTTAGGGATTGAAGTGATTTTTAACCTGAAAAAAAAAACATTGTGGCCATTGGGCTTTGAACTTAGGCACAAGGACAGGCAGATTGATGGGTTGACACGACCTGATTCTACTCCAGCCTTCCTATAATCCTTAAACTATTTTGACTACGTTGTAAATTTTCATTTTAGCATTCATCGTGTCTAATTCTTTAATGTGTTCCACCTTCTGTTCATGCGTACCTTAAGTATCACCTATTTTTTTGTTTTTTTTTATAACAATAACTTTTGATGAGAAAAAATAAATAAAAGAACATAGCCCTAAAAGGGAGACCAACTAAAAGAAGGGACTCTAGCTATACAAAATAGAGGTGATAGAATAGTTGCAAATGATCTTCAAAATAAAAATCTAAAGGTAACCTGAAATCTAACAAGGGACCAAACATCACTAGGATCCCTTTCCAATCCTCTAAACACATGATTATTCTGTTCACCCCAAAGGTCCCACATAACAACACATACCCTAGCATACCTTGAGTATCTATTTATGTACTGAAACTGAATGTCTTTTGCTCCTTATGACTGAACATTTTTTCAACTTTTAGGTCCGGCAGCAAATAAAAAATATTTTTCGTCAAATGGGGTGAGTGATTTTTATTATGCTCATCTTCTTTATTACATTCTTATTTTAAATAGAACTTTACAGTTGTAGGCCTATATTTTGGTTTCTGATTTCAGGTTTGAAGAGATGCCTACCAATAACTATGTTGAGAGCAGGTAAGAGTGCTCCCCTGCTCCCCTTCTCAAATGATGCATTCATATCCAGAGTTATCTTGAAAATTACTGAATATATCAGGGCTATACAAAAGTTTAATATATATATATATATGTTGTTTTGCCCTCCTCGGTATAGCCTTTTAATTGTTTTATTGTGATGTAAATTAAAAAGCTAGCTTCCACATTTTTAGAGGCACACTTGGCTGAGGCAACCTCACTTGGCATGCACCATAGTGAGATAAATCTTTTACAACTGCTCTTTTCTTTTAACTTTTCTATTCTTTAGCCTGTCTTAGTTTTTATTTTTATGCATCTGAGAATTGACAGCATATTCATCTTCCCTTTTCCCTTTTCTTTTATTTAAGTTTATATGAACTCCATACCACATGCATGATTATAACTTAACTCATATCTTCGCATATTGGGCTTCTTTTTTTTAACCCTTTGATATGTGGGGACTGGGGATTTCTGATCTCTCCTCTCTTTTGTAAATCTCTTTTGATAATGAAAAGTTTTGTTTCTTATATTTTTCTTGAAGAACTCCATATGTACGTGCATTAACATTTGAGCCTGCACCTAGAACACCTAGAACATAAGGAGGGGGTTAAATTGGAAAAGGAAATGTGACTTGCCTGAATATCTTATCGGAATCTTACTAGTTTTTTTTCTCTTCTGTGCGCACAGCTTCTGGAACTTTGATGCATTATTCCAACCACAACAACACCCTGCCCGTGATGCACACGATACTTTCTTCTTGAAAGGTTTCTTCTGTGATTGCCGAGCTTCAGCAGTTTATGTTTGGATTTTTTTTTTCTTAATAGTTATTTGGTGTTACATCTCTAGATCCTTCCACCACAAGGGAACTTCCGGAAGATTACGTGGATCGGGTGAAGCAGGTCCATGAGACTGGTGGTTATGGATCCAAAGGGTGTGATATTCCGTTCTTTAAAACCTCACCTTTCTTTGTTTGCTTGGTATTTCAGAGATTTTTTTTTTCCTTTCAAGTGTTTATTTATTATTATTATTTTTATTTTGTCTCTTTCAGATATGGTTATAATTGGAAAAGAGAGGAAGCAAATAAGAACCTACTGCGAACTCATACAACTGCGGTAACCTCCAGGATGTTATATATGCTTGCACAGGTAAGTCATTATTTGATGTTTTGTATTCCAAATAGCTTTTGATTAATAATTTAATCAGTGCTGGTCAGCATCCATGATTAAATACTGAAACAATGGGACGTAGGAAGTTGGAGAGTCATCTACTCTTGTGATGTACCAAGAATTTGCTGCCTCCCCTTTTAGCTAAAATTGATCTTAGCTTTTATTAGTTGTCTGCCCTCTTCTATAAATGAATGGTTCAACGGATCAGAGTGAGAGAGAGGGAGATTAGTATTGTCTGTTTGTTAAGTCACTGAGTTCTACTCCTAGCGAAGATTATTTTTCTTTGTGCTGGTTTAATAGCTCTTGGTCTTTGATCAGTTTCCAATTTCATCTCATTTTTATTTTTCTCATTTGTCCCCAAATTATCTGGTCAATGCGTGTACTTGAAATTCCTCTTTCCTCAATATTTGTTCACAGAAACCATTTGCTCCCAAAAAATATTTCTCCATAGACCGTGTTTTCCGAAATGAAGCAGTTGATCGAACCCATCTTGCGGAATTTCACCAGATAGAAGGTATTTATGAATTGGCAAATACGTTTTTGGGTTATGATAAAATACGTTTGAACTTTTGACAATTCTCATTTCTTAACTCTCTATCTATATAACAAGAACAATAATAAAATATAAAAATGCGATAAAAGGCGTAACTTCCTTTTTCTAGCTCCTTTTTCATTCAATGTCTTTAATTATATTCTAAAAAAATTTTATATTTAATTTAGTATGGCGTGTTCATTTATTATGTTTATTCAATTAAATAAATATCAATTGAAAAAGATTTAAAACGATACTATATTGGATAAAACTTATGTTTCCATTTTATCATTTTCTTATATTGTTGTATTTTGTCTTTCATTTTTACAAAAACGAAATAACGTTCCTTTTTTGAAAAAGGGAAATCTGAGCGCGCGCGCGCGCGCACACATATATATTAAAGAATAGCGTGTGAATGAATGTAATTATATAATTCAAAGTTCTAACTTTTATTTTCTGATGGTTTAGATTCTTGAATGAAGCCTTCCAACAATCATCAATAACTATAATGGCATAAATGAGTTATATATATTTTCCAAAAATGTGATGTCCATTTGTCCTTTTAAAGTTAGAGAAGTCTTTTAACACCTCTATATGGGATTTTGTTTCGTTTTTGTTTTCTAATGATTAGTTAGTCTTTGTATGCATTCTTTCATTCTCTATGAAAGCTTGGTTTCTCATTGAACAAAATCTTTTAGCTTTTCAATCAAATAGTTTATAAATGTTCCAAAAAATAACAAGTGTTATTCTAGAAAAAAATTATTTACGAATGTGATAAAAAACTGTGTTGAAACAATGAAGAGATGATTTCATTTATTAGTAATAGTATCTACTGTCTTTTTAACATTTTAAGCAATCAATATAAAGGTCAATTATATACTGATTTCATATAGATATTTTAATTGGAAAATTAATTGAACTCATCAAACTTTATTTTTTCATACAAGGTAAGTAAAAGTTTACGGACCTGTATGTATGTACGTACTTACATACACACGTGCGTGCGCACACGCACATATATTGACAATGACCAATATACAAATTCTCAGTTATATTTCAACATTCAACTGCAAATGTAAATATTTGCCTCTCATTTTTAGGGTTGATATGTGATCGAGATCGTACTCTTGGAGACTTGATTGGAGTGTTGTATGATTTCTTCTCTCGTCTAGGTAACAAGTTAATAGTGGCAGGATGTTGGTTTATATATGCCTAATAATGTTTGTAAGGAAACAACTAGATACTTCAACTGCATATTCTATTTTCAGGCATGTCCAAACTACGCTTCAAGCCTGCTTATAACCCGTATACTGAACCCAGCATGGAGATTTTCAGGTGACGGAACAATTGAATCTCTTTTTCTATTTTTTGGATAGAAGCAATTGCTTTCATTGAGAAAAAAAATGAAAGAATATAAGGGCGTACAAAAATTCAAGCCCACAAAACCCCTTAGAGAAAGGAAATCCAACTAAGTAAGATGTTGCCTAGGGAATATTATAAAAAAAACCTTCAAAACCGAAGCCCAAAGAGGATAATGAAAACTCACTAAGGACCAAACGTCACTAGGGTCTTGCACCACTCCACGAAATGCTATTTTGTCTCTCCCGCCAAAAATTCCACAAAATCGCGCACACCCTTGCAAACGAAAGAAAACAACCTTTCTCTTTGAACGGCGGATGGAGGAGGAACTCCTAATCATCCCTCTAACGAGCAAGCACAAAATCAAATTCCTTAAAGAAATCATTCCACAAAGATCTTGCATACTAACATAGGTGATCGGGTTTTCCTCCGCCTTCCAACAAAGGAGACAACACCAAGGGCCCAATAACAGAGGCATCTTTCTCACGAACCTATCTATCGTGTTCACGTGCCCAAGCAAAACTTGCCAAGAAAAGAACTCAACTTTCTTTGGGATCTTAATCCTCAAATATTTGGAATAATTGAATTTCTCTGAAATACTGTTATGTTACATTCACACCCTCCAAATATTTGGTGCGTTATATTTTTCAGTTATCATGAAGGCTTTAAGAAATGGGTAGAAGTTGGAAATTCAGGAATGTTCAGACCCGAAATGCTGCTTCCTATGGGATTTCCAGAGGATGCCCGTATTATTGCCTGGGGTCTTTCGCTCGAGAGGTAAGATTCTCATGTCCTATTAAATGCCAAATATATTTATTTTTTGCTTGGTCGCAGAAGTGTTTTAATCAATTTGGTTCTTGAAGTTCTATTTTGATTATAGGTCTCGATTGATAACTATTTGGTTTTTAGTTTTTAGTTTTTAAAAATTGTGTTTATTTTCTTATAGTTTATTTTCAACAATTTACATCTGTCTTAACATTTGAGTGCACAATCTGATTTCACAAACAAAAAGTAGTTTAGAAACTATATTTTTTTAGTTTTCAAAACTTGGCTGTGGTTTTGAAAACATCTCTAAAAAGTGGATTAAGAAAACCCAAAACAAAAAAGAAAAAAATCAATGGGTGAGAGTAGTGTTTTTAAGTTCTATTATCGAAAACAAAAAATTAGGGGGAGTTTGGGGTACTGAATTGATTATTATAGTGAGTTTATAATAGTTTGTGTTTGGGGTTGGGGTGCTGACTATTTTAGCCTGAGTTATAATGGTTTGTGTTTAGGTGCTCATTATTTTAGTCTGGGTAGGAAATAACAAACATTGTAAGAGGAAGAGAGGATGAGGAGAAAATAGTAAATATCGTGGTAATTTATAGTAAAAAGAGTTTTAAAATAATATTTATTGTACTTAATCGTAGGTTATAAGTAGTTGTAAGCACTACTGTTATATTTGGAGTTCCAAACATGGAGTGGGCTAGAATAATTCTCTCCATCAACTTCTAACGGGGCCTAATTTTTTGTTGTTATTGTTATAAACACTCCACAAGTTTTTAAACTAATAACATTATTGATTTGGAAAAGGTCAGATATAATTAAATCACTTTTACCGGAAGGATTAGTATGAAAGTTTCAAAAGGTCATGGAGCAGAATTGAAAATGAACAGAATATATAGAATCCAATTAACAAATAATATAATGATGATTATTTTCGGTTGCATCTTGTCCTTGAACCAGACCAACCATGATCTTGTACGGTGTTGACAACATTCGGGATCTCTTCGGCCACAAGGTAGTCCTTATACTCTGTCTTAGCCCAAACCTTGGAAAATCCATTATAATATAACTGAATGAATCTATGTCTACTCTCCCCTTGTTCTTATATTTATCCAGGTGGATCTTGGTCTAGTGAAGAAAAATCCAATGTGCCGCCTTGGAATCGATGCCCGGGGCGAACAAACTGAAGAAACATCAATTTGATTTTTTGTCTTGGTTTTGTACTGACCAGTGGAAGGCAAGCATGATCGATCAAAATTCTCCTTCCCTCAAGTCGCTTTGAAAGTAAGTACTCAATTCATTTACCTTTTAGGTACACAGAAAGCCTATTGCATCCATCCACTCCCTCTGTAACACACACTATCATTTTAATGAATTGTTGAACGAATGATAATTTAATTGGCCAAAACAAAAGCAGCCTAAATTTCTAGCTTATACAATTGAGGTTTCATATTCTTTTTACATGTAAGTTGACACAGATTGGTAATTTGCTTTAGCTTTTTCTAGTCTCTACCCTCTTGAGATTGGATTTAGTCCATGTTTGGAAGTGATTTTAATATTTTGTCAAAATCACTTGTCATTTTTAAAATTACTCTAAAATACAGTTTTTAATTATTCAAAATTAATTTAATATTAAATTTTATATTTTTAAACGCAATTTTCATCGCATTAAAGTTAGTTTTGAAGGATTACAAATGTGTGATAGTGGTTTTGAAAATGACAAGTGATTTTTAACTATTTTAGAATTATTCTCAGACTTGCTCTTAATTAGGGAATGACTATTTATCTCTTAGCTAGCGTAAGAGTATACTACTTGGCCTTTTTGTTTCTAACTGTGACTGACTGGATACTTTTCTTTTGTTGTATTTTTCTTTTAGATGACCGCGTAGCCTTTAGTGTTTTTTCCCCTTATTATTCTTGCTGCCTAATTTGAGTGAGGTTTGTGTCTATTTGGTACTTGAATATTTAAAAATGTTTAATAGGTCTTTAAGCTTTTAATTTTGTCCTAACAAGCTTTTGAACCTTACAAAGGTCGAATAGGTGTGTTTAATAGGTTCTTGACATATTTACAATTTTTTTTTGAAACATCAACTAATATATTGGATTTTGATAGGGAAAGAAGGTGATTTATTAGACGATGATTTGAATATTGTGTTGATTAGTGCCTTAAAATTTGTGTCTAGACCCATGAATCTTGAGAAGTATAAAAAAGAACAATGACTTATTAGCACCAAATCAAAAGTTTAAAGATTTATTTAATATTTTTTTTAAAGTTTAAAGAATAATTGGGCACAAAATTTAAAGTTAAAACTCTTTCGAAAGTTTAAAGGCAAAATAGATGCAAATTTGAAAGTTTAAAGACTTAATGTGTAATATTTATTTGAGAATATCCTATAAACTACCTAATATTTACTGATATTTTCGAAGATGCCCCCTTGGCTCACCTCCATACAAATCCCAACAAACAAAGAGTATCAGATCTGATCTACAGTGAAAAAAAATTGAAGATGAATGACTTTTTCTCTCTTATCAGCAGACATGGAAAAAAAGATGAATTTGATTCTCTTCACTGATAGCTAAAAGACATGTGTTGTCTTGTGATATGAAAAGATTAAAAAAAAAAAAAAATCGTATCCGTTTTTTGGCTTAACATCTCGAAAATGTGGCTGCCATGTGTGTTGGAAAGATGAGTCTTCTACATTGCTTTGAGTTGTCAATTATTACCCTTTTAAATTGAATTAGTTTTGTTGAGAAACATCTTGTTGGATTTGTCTTCTAAATGACCATGATTTTATATCTTTTGTACCCTTTATCCTTCCAACCGTTCTTTCCTTTATTATGTTAGTATAGTATCTGATAGGAGGATTTGCCAAAAAAGAAAAAAAGAAAAAAAAAAGGAAAACAGTTTTTCGATAATTATGAATTCCATTCTATTCTTATCGTTTGTAAAATCCACAAATCCTACCCATGATCATAAAAATAAGGAAAAATATCAATTTATACTCTAGATGTTGGGGTTGTCTTTTTAAATTTTGAACTTTTATAAATGTATTAATTTAGACCCTCTATTATGCCTTGTTTGAGAAAATTTTATGTAAAACTTATAATTTTATCAATTAAACTATAATTGTTTGAGGGGTGAATCAATATTTTCATTATATCATAGAAGTATACACTAAACATACAAATAGGAAATAAAATGTTACTAATATAAATATAAATCCTATTAACTTGTTTAAAATTAAAAAAAAAATGTTTATTTGCTAAAATTGTTTTATTATTTTATTATTTTTAATTTTATATTTTTTTCATCGATATTACATAGAAATTTTTGTAAAATTAGGATATTTCCATCAACATTAACAATTTTGTAAAATCAATGTTTGAAGAATTCTATAGAGAATTAATACATGGTTGATTTTCATATGTAATTATAATGAAAGGTCTAAAATGTTTGAGCTATGAAAATCTAAAAGTTTAACTTATTGAAATTGTAAGTCCACATTATATTGGTAATCTAGAAAATTGTGTAAATTGATATACTTGTGAAAATTTAGAGTCTAATTTGGGGATATAAATTGATATTTTTTCTAAAATAAATTGAAAAATTAAGATTAATTTTTTTTAATAATTGAAATATCAAGACTAGAATCGGGCATTAATTGCTTAGGATATATGGGAACTAAACCCAAAACTCGAATAGAAATGTAGAGTGAGTTTGGTAGAGAATCTGAATTCTATGTTATGTTTTCAGGTTCATTAAGTTCAACAAATATGTGTTTGGTAGACAACCAAAATTTTGTTTTTGAAAATTGTTGTCAAATTCTATGGTTTATACAAGTTATAAATTCATTTTTTTTATTATGTAATGTATTATAAATGATATAATATTATAAGTAATAATTATATAATTTTTTTAAACATAGACAAATATATAATAATAATAATAATAAAAACAATAAAATAAATAAATAAATAAGTAAATAAAATTTAACTGCACTAATTTTCATCTAAACTTTTAATTCTATTGAAACAAGCATTGCCATTTAAATTGAGTTTCTTTTTCCCAAAGATTGTTAAGAAAAAAATATTTTCACATGTTTTATAAAATAATAAAATATATTTATGGTACAAAGTTGATAAATAATAATAATTTAGAGAAAAATTGCATTAAACAAAAATGGTAGTTAAAATTTGTAAAGTTTGAGAAAGCTATTTATTCCTGGATTAATTTGTGTCATGATCAAATTTGATTGTAAATTTATGAAAGTTTCTATATTGCTTTTTCTTAAAATCAGTTAGTGAAAGTTTCTATAGTGCGTTTTCTTAAAATTAGTTAATGAATCAATAAATTGTTGAGTAATCTGTAAAAATTTGCAACACTTATTTAAATATACGATCTAATAAAAAAATTTGAGTCAAAATTGATTGACTATTATAAGTTAGGAATATGTCGCCTCGATAGGGTGGGCATTAGTAGACCCTATCTTGTAGAAAACATTATCATCCTTAGGGCTATAATCAAACTATTTCACATCAGGAGTGTTTGAAAAAATTCGATAGTTTGGGTTGAGTTATTAATTCAGTTGAATTGAGTTAGGTTTAAATAAATGAAAACTTTATGAGTTGGATTGATTCATGAATTCATCAAAAATAATTCAAGTCAACCCGAACTAACTAAACTTATTATTAATATTAAAAAGTATGTTTTTTTTTATTACTTGCAATACAATTATATACACATATATTTATTTTAGTTCTACTTAATTTCATGATTTTTTTAGATTATTTGTTGTCCATCAATTATTTAAAATAATTTCTTAACACTGTAAAAATAAAATTTTCATGATATAATTAAAACTGATTTGCTGATCACATTTCAATACATGAAAATAATTAAAAAAATTCTTTTACATATTAACATGTTATTTCTTTTTAAAACAAAATTTTAGTAATGATCCAAGTAACCTGAACAAATCAAACTAAATCCACCAAATGTTTTGGGTTGAGTTTGGTTCTTTATTCGATAAGAATTGAGTCGAAGAAATTTACAATCTGAATGGTTTGATTGTGTGTGTTTAAAAAGTACTTTAACCTAATCCAACCTAGTCCAACTCACAAACACACGTATATGTGAGATACTTTTCTTTTATATATATATATATATATTACTTTTGCACTTGAGAACAATAATTGAATACATAATATATAATATAGATATCAAACAAAACCATATGTTTGAATTTATTGTGTTGAAAGTATAAAGTTACAATACTTGTGTTAAAGGATAAAATGCTTCTCATTGTTTCCAAATTTCAAATGAAAGCTATGGGCACAAAAGGAAAGGATAATGAGTCATATGAAGAATAAGTAGACAATTTTTGGAACCAAAGTGTTTGACAAAATTCCAAACCTCACATTTGAAAATGATGGAAACTTTTGAAAATTGCAATATTTATTTAAAGTGAGGAGACAAATATATCAAGAGGATAGTCTTTGTGGGTCTTCAACAAAGTAATTTTAGGGGACATATGATCCCTATTCCTATACCCATTTAGAAATTATTCATATTTTCAACTTTAATTTGGATTGTAAAATGATTGATGTTATCAATTTTTTTCCCAAATCAAAACAAACTATTTTACTTATTTGATCATGTAATCATTTCTTATTACGCTTATTATAATCATATCTTTTGTCATGTAACTATTTCCATGCTCTCATTTTACAATATTATCTTAGACACATAAGATGCTGGCTAAATGTTTATTTATTTATTTTGTTGAATTTTAGTTGTGTATCTTCAGTCTTGTACTTTCAATAAATTGTCCTAAACTATTACAAATTATGAAAATATATTTAGATATATGTTATTGCATGAAAATTATTATTATTATGGTTAAATTATAAAAAAATATCCATGAACTTTATACTTTGTGTCAGAAATACCTTGAAGTTTCAAAAGTTTCAAAAATATTCTTAAACTTTCAAAAAGAGTTAAAACAATATCCTTGTCATTAGTTTTCGATGGAAATCGTTAAAATTTTATTTTCAAAAATACCCTTGAACTTTCAAAACATTTCAAAAATACAAGTGCAAAAATACCTCAGTCGTTAGTATTTGAACAAAATCAGTTAATTCTTTGTGATAAAAATAACTTTAAAAAAATAAATTATATAGATGTCCTCACTTTTTTCATATAGATACTCTCATATTTCTCTTTAATTTTCCAATTCTTAACTTACATTAATTTTCTCGACAACCAAAATAAAAACCAAAATTTTAAGTTAAAACATAAAATATCACAAAATTTCAAAATAAAAAACTCTTCTTGAAACATACCAAAACGATGAACAATCAAATAAAAAAAGTATTTAACTATTTATCATACATATTGATACTCTTATATTTCTCTTAATTTTCCAATTCTTAGCTTACACCAATTTTCTCAACAAACAAAACATACCAAAACGTTGCGACGCTGAAGGTCCCCTCACGAAGTGCTTTGGAGAGTAAATTGGAAGGAGTGCCTCTTCATCCGCGCGTATCAAATGGGGAACACTACGACGCTGCAGGGCACCAACGCTTGCCTTGCTGTCTCTATGAATAGCACGGGGCACAAGTAGGGTTGGCAACGGGACCAGGGCGGGGGCGGGAGGGCGTCCCCCATCCCCGACCTCGTGGGGGAAATTGTCCCCCATCTTCGCCCCCGTCCCTGCCATTTAAAGGCGGGGATTCCCTGTCGAGGAAACGGGGTCCTTACGGGGCCCCATTCCCCGTTTCCCACGGGGATTCTCTGCGGAGATTCCTCGTGGGAATTATTGGTGGGGATTCCCCATTTTTTTTTAGTTAAAATTTTATTAGTCCACGAAAAATCCATTAAAAAAGTTTATCGAATTCCTCGTTTTTTAATTCAAGTGATTTTATTTGAAATTTGACTAGTGCACAACAATAAAAAACAATAGACTATTCTATGAAATAAACACAATTGACAATTAATTGACAATCAATTGACAATTTAAAAGCTAACAAATCCATTAGATAACTTTACAACTTAAAATTCAATAAAGTTTGAATAAGGAAGTCAATTAAAGGCAAACGTCTTATACATTCAAATAAGTATACAACTTAAAATTCAATAAAACTCGTCATTCTCTCTTCAATGACTTCACAATCAAATCTTTCACCTTTCTTGGCATCATCCCATCCTTAGTTGTATTCATTCCTACATTTAAAATGTAATAAACAAATAATGTCACAAAAAAAAATAAAAAATAGACCACGAAAATAATGTTAATCCTTGAACATACCTTAGTCACCACGCCATCTTCATCAGAAGCATCTTCTAGAACAGTTGCTGAATGTGTAACCATTTCTTTTCCGGTACATTGTCAAATATTTGTAATAAAAGAAAATATTTATTAGTATATTAAATGATAGAAGGATGTAAAACAAAGTAAACAAACTAACCTGTCAAAACTTCAGTTGCAATCCAATTTTGAGCGCATATCAAAGCCTCTATCGTCTTTGGATGAAGTTTGTTACGATGTGGGCTTACAATCCTACCACAGGTGCTAAAAACAGACTCTGATGCAATACTAGATAATGAGATGACTAATATGTCTCTTGCAATTTCTTGTAAAATTGGATACTTGACACCATTCAATTTCCACCAACTCAAAATGTCAAAATCGAATGTTCAAGGTAAAACAGGTTCATCCAAATATGCATCAAATTGTTGCTTATGATTCATATTATTGGAATTTGATACAAACAAGTCATAATCATTAAAATCATCAAATTCGATATTCTGTGAGGTTTCATCTAAATTTCTAGCGTAATAATCATCACTCTCACCTTCATGCTTCAGCTGATATTCTGTTTTCAAATCTGAACAAATTTTTTTAATCCTTTCCACTTCAAGAAAAAAACTATCTCCATAAATTCTAGAGAAGTAAAACTCAATCAACTTTAATTTATAACGTGGATCTAAAACTGCAGCTATGGTCATTACCCCATGAATTGTCTTCCAATACTTATCAAACTTTGACATCATATTTGAAGTCATGTCTGTGATCTATTGAATGCCAGAATTAGTCCACTCAGAAATAACCAATTTCAATTTACAAATTTTTGGGAAAAAAAGATTAACGGTAGGATATTTGGATCCAGAAAATATTTCAGTCATGTGATGAAATATTTTCAGTTTCTCACATATCTCTTTTGCTAATACCCAATCTTGATCAAAGACAAATACTTGTACTTTGGTTCTCGTTGTTTTAATCGATAAAAAACCGCTTTGTACTTTAATGCAACGAACAATCAAGACTCAATATCTGACCTTCATAACCATTCAACTGTCAAACAGTTTCCTCAAATTTCTCTTTTTTTTTTTTTTTTTTTTTTTTGTGTGTGTGTATGCACCCAAAAAAAACACACTACTACGGACTCTTTTGATCCCATCTCCTATCATTGCCCAACCCATCTTTCACAATCAAGTTCAGAATATGAGCACAACAACTGCATATGAAATAAAGTCCCATCCAATATTAAGTTTCCACCCAAACTATCAACAAGCATATTAACCATAGAGTCATTGTACTACAATTATCTACAGTTACTGATGACAATTTTCGATCAATATTCCAATCTAACAGACATTCCATTATTTCTTCATGAAGCATCTCAGAAGTGTGTGGAGAAGGAAACATATATAAACCTGATTATTTGTTTTGCAAAACCCAACTATCATCAACAAAATGAGCAGTGACGACCATATAACCTTTTGTTTGATGGTTGGAAGTCCACATGTTCGTTGTCAGGGCAATCTTTCCTTTGATCTCATTCAACAATGCCATGGTTTTCAACTTTTCAGTCTCATAAATTTTCAAAATCTCCTTCTTTATTGTGTTTCTTGACACCATCTTAAATAATGGTTGGATGACATTACAAAATTCCCTAAAACCTTCATGCTTAACTATTGAGAGAGGATATTCATGTCTTATTATCATCCTAGCCAATGCTTTTTTTGCAACTTCCTGATCGAAGTTATATAAGCTCAATGTATTGTTCTTCTCTCTATTAGGATTCAATAGGGATTGTCGTATGTCCTTTTGTCCTTTATATGGGCATATCTTAATATGATCGTGCAAATGTTTGGTTCCATTTTTACTTTCACCCCCTAATTTTCATTTGCAGTAATTATAAATCGCCTTGTCTACTCCATCTATTTTTTGTTTCTTAAAATGGTTTCAAACAACCGATGTCAATCTCCTCTTTAAAGATCCCTTCTCAATATCCTCATCAAGAACAACACAATTATCAACATTCAAATTATCATCATTCGATGAGCATGAAGTTAAATTTGGGGTTGAATTTGGGGTTGGATCTGGGATTGGACTTGGAATTGGATTTGAAGAATCTTTATTTGTAGAAGGTGATGACGACATTGTTTTCAACCTTCCAAAAATTTAATTTAAATTTAAAAAACCTCTCTTCAGACTTGGACTTTATTTTTAAAGTATTCAAACATATTCAAAGCATTCAACGGTTCAACCCCAAAATTGAAAGCATTCAAATTTCAAACATACACAAACATATTTTCCAAACATATTCAAGCCTAAAATTCAAAACATTGAAATATCAAATATACACGAACATATTTTTCAAACATATTCAAGTCTAAAATTCAAAACATTCAAATATCAAACATACACAAACATATTTCTCAGAATCTCAAACATATTATTTACTAATTTCAAGTATGCTTTTCAAAAATATTAAACGGCCAAACAAGAGAACGAAAGAAGATTTTTACCGGCACCGGCTTGAACTTTGAAGTCTTGAAAGTTGAACGGATAGATCTCGAAATAGCACAAATCTGTTTTTTTCAAAAGAAAAACAACACAGAAGTTAGAACAATCAAATAGATATAAAAAACAAAGACTCATTATCAAACGACCAAACACAGAAGTTAGATCTTCACCTGAAACGTTGCTGGACGGACTTTTCAACTGAAGCAGACTTCAATGGTTGCAGATCTTCCACTTGCGTGTGTGAGACATGGGTTTGGAAGCACGAAGCAATGGAGACTGGAGCAAAACTCGAAAGCAGTGGAGAGGGCGTGTTTTAGAAGCAGTGGAGAAGGTCGGAGGGATTTGGGCGAGCGAGAGGGTCGGAGGGATTTTAGAAACAGTAGAGAGGGGAGGGATGCAGAGAGCGAGAGAGTCGGCACGACAGGCAGTCAGCTGATTCGCTGAGGCAGTAGGTGTAAAGACAGTTGACAGAGAGTGGAGGGATGGGATTTAGGGATTTTTATTTTTTCATTTCAATTTTCAGTAGTAGTAATAATTTTAGGGATTTAGGGATTTGGGCTTTTGAGTTTTGGGCTTTTGAGTTTTTGGGTCTTTTTATATATAAGTTTATAAAATTTCTATATATATATATATATATATATATAGTCAGGGCGAGGATACTGTCCCCGTCTTCGCCCCGTCCCCAGACGGGGCCCCGATTAAATTTCCTGGTTTGACCTCATCCTCGATCAAACCGGGGNGTTATGCGATCATGTAGAGAATACTAAGCGATCGTTTAGCTATCCACTATAGTTTTTATTAAACGATCGTTTAGAGAATTAAGCAATCGTTTAGCCTGTCTCTTATACACATCTAGATGTGTTTTTTTGCTAACCCTAGGCACAAGTGTCGTAGCGCACTTGCACAACGCCATGCCTCCTCTTACTCGATTTTACCGTTTTACCTCCCGTTGCTTGCTAATTGCTCCATTTAAGCCCAAATTGTATCCGAAACATCCCGACGGCTTCTTTTGCTCGATAATTTATCTTAGAACTAAAATAAATATTAAATTCCTAATAATTAACATAATTTAGACTAATACTGTTTTTTATTTGACTATCTATTGTTTTGGTATGCTTCAAGAGGAGATTTTTATTTTGAAATTTTGTGAAATTTTGTGGTATTTTATGTTTTAACTTAAAATTTTGGTTGTTGAGAAAATTTTTATAAGCTAAGAATTAGAAAATTAAGAGAAATATGAGAGTAGCTATATGAAAAAAATGAGGATATCTATATAATTTATTTTAAAATTGGTTCTTTTCGAACTTAAAAAAACTTCAAACAAATTGATCAGAAGCATTTTTAATATATATTTAAAATTTTTAAAATCATTTTTATCACGAGGAATTAATGGTTTTTGCTCAAATACTAACGGTGGAGGTATTTGTAAACTTTTATTAAGGTTATTTTTGAAATGTTTTGAAAGTTCTGGAGTATTTTTTAAACAAAACTTTAACGATTTTCATAAAAAACTACGACAAGGGTATTTTTTAAAACCATTTTTGAGGTTATTTTTTAAACTTTTGAAATTTCAAAGGCATTTTTGACACAAAGTGTAAAGTTCATGGACATTTTTTATAATTTAACCTATTATTATTTAAAAGACTAAACTTAAGATTTATTGAAGGAAAATGAACTTATTTTAAGTTTTAACTAAAGTACAATATACTAAAATTAGAAAATTGAAAATATATGAATGAAAATGGAACAAAATCTAACCTATAAGGTGAATCAATCTAAAAACTAAGAAACATAATTCCTTTAAATCATGTCATATTTTTAAAATAATTGTAAATGGTCAATAATTTGATTTAAAGTTTTGACTTATGGATCGAAAGTATATGTCTTAATGGGACAAACTAGATTATAACAGATTAAATGATTATTATTGATTAATAGTTTGAAAAAAACATTTGAAAGTAATAAAGTTTTATAAATATGCATTCTACTATTTTTCTTGGAAATTATTTTCTGAAAAACAAGCAGATCATATCCCTATCTTTATTTCTTCATTTTCTTTGAAAATATTGGCCTTTGAAGAGTCTTGAATGTAGTATTGACCACATATTAGATGCGTAGTCTAATCAAATTTGAATTCTCCCTTATATTTTAGGTTCATTATTTAATATCACTGCACATATTTTAAATTAGAGTACTTGACGTCTCAATCTTATAAAAGTATGGAAGAAAATATTGATATAATAATATTCTTATAAAAATTATATATTTTTTAAAAAGAATATTTAAATTAATAATTAAATATTTTATGATTTTTAAACAAGTTAAAATATTATTGGTAGAATATTCACAGTTGTGACATTTTGTTGCTTACTATTGTTATGTTTCATGGATTTTCACGATATAATGTAACTATTTATTTATTCTCATATCAATATCAAATTCCTAGAATTTTTTAAATATCGATAAAAACGTCAATAGTCGATAGATAGAAATTTAATACGATACATATCGTAGAGAATTAAGAATTAATGTTTAGAATATACATGAACAAAAAGTGAATGGATTATTGGCAACATGAAAGGCATGTGAAAGAATTTCCATTGTCCTTTTTTTTTTTTTTTTTGGTGGTATGATGTCTCTTTGCCTGAAGAGTTTTTAATTATTGCTATATACATTCATTTTATTAAATCCATTAAATTATTTTTAAAAATGAATTACTTTTGGAATGTTTTATTTAAGCTAGCAAATAATAAAAATAAAAATTTTGGTGTATGAAGAAATGTAATTTAAAAAAATTTAATATTTAATTGTTATCGCTCAAAATAATATTGAGTTGTGAATGAACTATTTAATAGAACTTCAAATTTCTAATTTTTGTATCTAGTAAGTTTATAAGTTTTAAAATTACTCAATATACTTTAAAATTTCAAATTTGTTCAATCGATCTTTGATATGATAACATTTTTTAAAATTCATAAATTGATTAGATATGAAGTTGAAAGGCGATCATGATTCTATAGACATAAAATTCATAATTTTATTAATTTTTAGAAAATGTTGAATAAATAAAAAATCTATTAAATAAAAAAATAAAAATTATTCTAGAATTTATTGAAAAATTTTTAAGTTTAGGAATGTGTTATGCATTTTTGTTTCTAGTTATTATAAGAATGTATTGAATGCCATTTTTAAAAGTTTAGAAGCTGAACTTATATTTTAGTCTAAAAGCAAAATTTAAAATTTAAAATTATCTTTTTTTTTAGAGAATCTTAATCTTCATTTTTAATAGACATTCTTCGAGTCTCGTTTCATTGAATCAGAAAATAAAATGAGTATAAAAAATAAAAAAGAGAAATAATAAGATATAGTGATTGAAAATGGAGGAGTGCATTTTTACCCTTAATTTTACGTTAAAATTAAATAGCTTGCTTTTCACCTTGAGTTTTTTGTTTGAAGATTTTCGCCAAAAGTGAACATCATGAGGTAAGTTTTGTTGAGCCGTCAAAACATTACTCTTATTTTAATGGCTAACTTTCAACTCAATCATCTTCCATTTTACCCCTTTTTTTAATCATCATTATTCATCATGGAATGTTAGAGACTATGATTTAATATATCAACTTTTTTTAAATATATCATTGTAATTAAAAAGTTAAATTCCTTTTTATAATCCCATATCTTGAGACGTGTTTCATTTCAATTCTTATGATCCCGTTAAGTAATCATTTAGTTCCTACTTTATAAATATTTAGACCCTGTTTGATTTTGGTTTTTGAGTTTTTGTTTTTTAAAATTAAGTTTATAGACTAAAGGAATGAAATTCCATAGCGGAAGGTGTGAATGCACGTACCGGTGTAAATCATTTTGAAAACTCGAAAAATAGAGAAAATATACAATATATACAGGATAAACATACATACTTATACAACATGCTTTGAGTTATAGGGATGAGAAGGACTAACCCTTGTAGACCTTCTTCAACACAGTTATTCTCATTTTCACGAACTCATGAACATCAGAACTTCTTCCCAAAACTCACAAACGAACATAGCAAGATACTACCACTCGGTTTCCTTGCTATTCTTCCGACAAGAATACAGGCTGTGGGATCCTTACTTTGGTAGAGAGAGTTTTTGTATGGGGGAGAAGAAGAAATTTCCAGAGAGAACTCTCTCTTTTTCTGTGGAATATACAAAAATCATCTTTTTCAAAAAAAAAAAAAAAAAAACTTCTCCTTCTCTTTTACATGAGAGAAGATGAAGTGATTGGAGGAGTTATAACTCGAAAAATTTCACGAAATGACCCGAAACCCAAAATTTTTTCTACCAATGACCTCTTCCTAAAAACTTTTCTACCACTGACCTTTTCCCCATGCGAAATTTCAAAATTACCCCCATTTTTTAAAAAGCCTTCAAACCGCATGGTGAACGTGTCTCTATGAATACTTTAAGCGAGCATTTAGATATTACTAAGCGATTGGATACATATTACTAAGCAATCGTTTAGCTATCCACTATAGTTTTTATTAAACGATCGTTTAGAGAATACTAAGTGATCGTTTAGCTCATTGTTCCCCGATCATTTAGATATCCATTATGCGATCGTTTGGCGTTTGTTACGTGATCGTTTAGTTTTTATTATACGATCGTTTAGGTTTTGTTATGCGATCATGTAGAGAATACTAAGCGATCGTTTAGCTATCCACTATAGTTTTTATTAAACGATCGTTTAGAGAATTAAGCAATCGTTTAGCTAACTGTTCCGCGATCGTTTAGATAACCCAACTTTTTGCTTGTCAATGATTACCAATTCTAATTTCAAGAGAACATGTATATTCGCTGGGATATTTGGTCACTTTTAAGGAATCACTTTCTTTCATTTTTTTGGCACGGACCCTCCACTTGCTTTCCTCCACCGAACATTGGACAGTTAGCAAGCTCTTCGTTGACTTTTTTATGCGGTGTCAAAGTTCTTTCTTATTGCAAGCATTGATAATTTAACTGACAAGTCATATTTCGAAAAGAAAATTTGACCGACCTTTATATGCTCATCATTCAGACAGTCATGAGGTATTGTGACGAGGTTGTCATACAATGGGCCCTCTGATGGTCCAGGTATATCAATAAATAGTTCGATTGGAACGGTGGAATGCATTAGAACTGAAGGCATCATAACCGGTGGAATGGGAGCAGGTGGGGTTGGAACATAGATGGTAGGTGTTGAAGAAGTTTGTCCATATCCATGTTCAGTATTGAATTGTGAAGTACATCTAGGTTCATTGTTCCGACCAAACCAAGCTTCACTTCGGTCATCCCCTAAGTTACATGGCTCAATATGATCATCAATTGAAGACATAGTACGAATTGGATTGGGTTGATCGGTTGGATTGCAATGCTGGTGTACTCTACGACTGTTAATAGGTGTAACTGATACAAATAATGGCATCCGGGATGCCTCACTACCTTCTAAAACGAAGCTAAAATCTTCATTGTCGACTATGCCAATTTGGGGATCCGAGACCAACAGACTATAACAACATTTGATGTGTATATCAAACATATCCGGATTGATATTCAGTCGTTGGTGTATTATACTCACTAATTCATTGACTGTTATATCATTTCTGACTTTCAGACCTTTCGTATGACCACCAACATAATTTCTTCCTGACTCATCCCAATCCCCACCAAATCGACAAAGATGTAAAGTAGCGCCATTGATCTACAATTGGATAAACAAATCATTGATAAGTGAACGATCGTGTATAAATTACTAAGGGATCATTTATAACATACTATACGACCGTGTATAATTTACTAAACGATCACATAATAAATTACTAAATGATCATTTATAATTTACTAAACGATCGCTAGTAAATTACTACACGATCATTTATAATTTACTAAACGATCGTTTATAATTTACTAAATGATCGTTCTAATTTACTAAACGATAGTGTATAATTACTACTCATTGCATATATTACTAAACGATCGTTTATAATTTACTAGCGATCGAGTATAAATTACTACACCATCAATTATAATTTACTAAATTGATCGTGTATAATTTACTACTCGATTGTTTAGTAAACTATAAACGATCGTGTAGTAATTTAATGCTAAACAACACTTATCATGAAAGCGATATGAGAGAAGAAATCGTACATTGAATGCAGGGCTGAAGACACCGTTGAAGGAAGAAGAAATGTGGATAGAATCCGACGATGAAAGCTACGAGAGAAAGCTACTAGAGAATCCAAAGATGTTGGGCTGAAACTTTGAGAGAAAACTACGAGAGAACAATGAGAGAATTTCATGGGGAGTTCAACGACAGAAAGTGAATAATGAGAGAGATGTTCCATTCTCTTCAGGATATTAGTTGGGAATAAATGTTTTGGTGGAATGTTGGTGGTGTATCGAATGCACATTGAATGAAGGCTGAGGAAATCATAGAAGGAAGAAGAAATGTGGCGGTCTGAAGGCTTTTTAAAAATTAGGGGTAATTTTGATATTTCGCATAGGGAAAATATCAGTGATAGAAAAGTTTTTAGAAAGAGGTCATTGGTAGAAAAGTTTTTGAGTTTTGGGTCATTTTGTGAAATTTCCTTTTAACTCCCTTCCACACTTCACAAATAACTCCCATGGGAGTTATTTTCTTAAATTCAAATTTAATTTAAATAATTTGTATATTAAATCAAATTTAATATATATAATTAAATAAACATTAATTAATTGATCAACTAAATATCATATATTTAGTTTAATTTGAATTATATTCAAATAACAACATCTCACATAACCTATAACCTATAGTTTTAATATGATGAATCTAATTTACATTAATTATAACCTATAGTTTTAATATGAATCTTATTCATATTAATTATAATCTATAGTATTATATGAATCTTATTCATATAATTAATATTTGAATCTTATTCAAATATTTATCTCTCATATAAAGTATAATTTTGAATCTTATTCATATTAATTATAACCTATAGTATTATATGAATCTTATGGACCTACAGATTAGAAGCTCCAACGGCACGAGATTAATTAATTAAACTCTTTAATTAAAATAATCAACATTTATTAACTGCATGTTACTCCACTAAAGACCCACAGTTGCACTCTTCGCACTGTAGATGTAGTTCTGTGTCCATGGATATAACCAATCAACAGTGAGTCGATTCTTCACAAATTGTTCGTAACTATAGATGGGTAAAATTACCATTTTACCCTTGTAGTTACATCTAACTTTTAAGTACCATTGATCATTCTAATGAACAAATAGTTTATAGTCCAACTATAAACTAATCCCTCTCGAGCCAGTGAGAGGGTAAGGCCTCAATGTTCAAGACCCGAAATCAATTCTTAAGAGAGCAATTCACCTACTTACCTTAAAGACAGGAAGGAGTGAATTCCATCTTGTGTAGCTATGTTCCCAGCTCCCTACTTGGACAAATTCCCAAAATGGTAGGCATATTGAGTAAGTGAAACTAGCCACTTTTACTCATATAGATCAAAGGATTACCCTTATAGACAAAGTTCATAACTCACAAAGGATTGAGGTAGAGTTACCTATGGTCATCTTATGAAATGTTAATCTCTTCAATTAACGGTGTTATAAAAAGAGATTAATCATTTCGCGGTCTGATCTTATATAAACTCTTTGTATAGGATACTCCTACTCGTCTCCACGTGAACGATTTGGATCATATAGTTTGTAACACTTACAACTTTTGTAACATTTACAAAGTAGGTCTTATCCATATTGTTACAAGGATAAGACACCCAATCTTATCTATATGCTACAGACCATTTAGGTTATTACTTGAACATGATCCACCTGTATGTCTACCACATACATGTGCAAGCTACATAAAATAACCTTATACCTTAGATTATTGGGTTGAGTTGATGCAATCTAAATATCGAATAAAATAACTATTTATTTCATTAAATAAATAATTTGTATATACAATTTACAAACTACGAGAACCAAGAAATTTATGATACCAATCCCAACAATCTCCCACTTGTCCTAAAGCTAGTGGGGTGTATAATACAAAGTACAATACAAGTAAAGAACACAATACCATACACTAGTATACCGAGTAACATCTCCCACTTACCCTAGACAAGTTGATGCATGTCATGTCCTATAGACCTAGACTTTCCAGGTGACCCTCAAATACTTTCATCGTGAGAGTCTTTGTAAATAGATCAACAACATTATGCTCCGAAATGATCTTCGTCACAATCACGTCTCCTCGATGTACAACTTTTCATATTAGATGATATTTGCGCTCTATATGCTTTCCTCTTTTGTGACTTCAAGGCTCCCTGATATTTGTCACAACACCACTATTATCACAATAAAGGGTGATGAGATTTTACATGTTATGAACAACTTTCAGGTCTGTCAAAAACTTTTTGAGCAAATAACTTCCTTAACAACTTCACAAACAACTACATACTCTGCTTCCATGGTAGAGCTGACAATGCAGCCCTGCTTTATGCTACGTCAGACTAAAGCCCCTCCGTTAAGAGTGAACATTGATCTTAAAGTGGATTTCCTAGAATTCCTATTAGTTTGAAAATCAGAGTCAGTGTATCCTATAAGGATCAAATCCTTAGCCCCACACACAAGCATCAAGTATAGATCCATTTGCAACCTATAGGTTTTACCCCATCAGGTTGATCTACAAGATCCCAGACGGAATTGAAGTATGTTGACTCAATTTCTAGATTCATGGTTTTAATCCATTCATCTTTATCCACATCATTCATTGGCTGATTATATGTCAATGGATTCCCACGTCATCATCTAGTATGACGACCTTAGCTTTAGTTAAACCCATATAGTGAGCAGGTTGGTTTATAACCCTCATGCTACATCGAGGCACTCTCAACTCTTCAGATAGACTTTTTTTACTCGATGAACTTGTTGGGGTTGATGATCTAAATCTCGTGGTCTTGTAGTTTGTAAATTGTATTTGTACAAACATATTATTTATTTAATAAAATAAGTGTTATTTTATTTGACATTTAGTTGCATTAACCGAAAATCAATAAACTAAGATCCAAGGTTATTCTATGTAACTTAAACATGTTGTGGAGACATACAGGTGGATCATGTTTAAGTAATAACCTAAACAGTCTATAGTAGATGGATAAGGCTGGGTACATTATCCTGGTAACACTACGGATAGAACCCACTATATAATTGTTACAATTGTTGTAAAGTGTTACAAATGATCTGATCCTGATCATTCATGTGGGGGACATGTAAGCAGAGGTATCCTATACAAAAAGTTTGTATAAGATTGGACCACGAGATGAATAGTCTCTCTTTGTAACACCGTTGCTAGAAGAGACTTATGTTTCACCAGGATGATCATAGGTGACTTGATCAAAATCTTGAGTGAGTTGTGAACTCCTATTTATGAGGGTGGTCCTTTAATCTACATGGGTGAGAGTGACCGAATTCATCGACTTAATATGCCTACCATTTTGGGATTTCATCTGATTGGGGAGTTGGGAACACAATTGTACAACAAGGAAATCACTCATTCTCGATTATTAGGGTAAGTAGATAAATTTCTCCTTTAAGGGTTGATTTCGTGTCTTGAACAATGTGATGCCACACCATTTTCTAGCTCAAGAGGGGTTCGATTATAATTAGACTATGACTAATTGTTCATTAGAGGGATCAATGGTATTTAAGGAGTTAGATGTGACTACAGGGGTAAAACAATAATTTTAACCCAACTGTACTTATGAGTAATTTATTAAGGGTCAACACATTATTGATTGGTTATATTCAATGGACACAGAATTATATCTACAGTATGAAGAGTGCAGTTGTCTGTCTTTAGTGGAATGTTCGACAGTTAATGAAGGTTTATTAATTTAATTAAAGAGTTTAATTAATTAATCTTGTATCATTGGAGCTTCAATCTATAGGTCCATAAGGGTCTCTTGTTATCTCAATAAGGATTAATGACAATCAGATTAATTTTGGATTAATTTCAAATCTTCAAATTAATTAAAGAAAATTAATCGTATATGATAAAATATTATAATGTATGTTGAAAGCACACAAAATGTGTGTTATTTGCTTTAGATTTAGGATTATTTTCAATATGTTGTTTTGTAGTAATTTCCAGGATTTATGATCGAGATGTGAATTATACTCAAAATAAGCTAAAAAGGACCAAATTAGGCTTAAAGGAGTCAAAACCTAATTTTGAGACAAAAAAAAAGAGAGTCTTTACCAAAGAGAACAAATTGGAGACCGATTGTGAGATCGTTCGACTTTCCGACATTTTAAGGGAGAGAAGATTGGCGATTTCCACCAGAGGGGAAGTACTATGGACAAGGTTTTCTCTTATTCTTTATTTTTCTTTACTTGAATGCCCTCAACTTTGTATGAGCATATGTTTTTGGAAACCATGAGCGACTAGACTCTTTGTTTTAGGATGTTGTTGGAATTACATATGGATTTGAGCTAATGTTTAGGGATTTCATGGAATGCATAACTATTTATCTTTTAATGTTACTGTTTTAATTGACTTTGATTTTGGCCATCAATAAATGTTAGGTTGAATATTCAATTAAGTAGATTATATGTTTAATCGAACTTGTAACATTAAATTGCTATTAACCTATCATGTACGTAGTTAGGGGAGTAGTAAAAGTTGATGACGATAATGTTTAATGTCATGAGTTTTAATTTGATATCACAACGTTAGTTATCTATTAGAATTTCTTGAGAAAGAATTGTTTTCGAGAGACAATGATTCGAAACTAGTTTCTTGACTTAGATAAATGGTATGCTTAATTCCATTATTGACCTAAATATTGCTCAATGAAATTGTTAGAGTTAGCATGCAATTAGCGGAAGCAAACAAAATCATTAACACTTTAATTCACGAGTCTCCATGCGACCGGTCAACCAAGTTAGTCGACGTGGTGCTGACTGGATTAAACGTTAATCGTGTACCCCGTACACGATTCTTCCAAATGCTAATCGTGTATCCCGTACACGATTTCACTACCCTACTTTTGTCAATACTTTCCATTCCCACCTATTTTTAAAAATACTTTCCCATATACCCCATTTATAGTTTGTAAAAACACTATATTTTTTAACTTCACCCCGCAAACATGGGTTAAATTGATTTTAAATAGTTTAAAATTAATTACACCATTCGATCTGTATTCACAATATTTCTAATACGGTTAGAAATAGGTTTAATCTTTAGATTCCGTTTAATAGGGTTAAATTGGACTCCAATAAAAGTTAAAATTTAGAACAAATTTATCTATAAGGGACCTTTGTCTAAGGAAAGTTCTATCTAGGTTGGGGTTTTTAAACTGACGAAAATGGAACACCCCTACCTGAAAATCAACCTGGAGGGTGAATTAGATAAATTTGTTATAAGCAGGAAATGAGTGATTAATGTTTATTAAAGTGTTTAATGAACATAAGTCAACGTTGTTAAACTATCCAATATAAATGTTACATTGGGCAAAGTTAACAAACACTTAGTAAAAATTATTAGCCTAATTTTTCTAAATTAATCAACCCTAGGTAGAACACTCAGTGGGGGAAAAATGTTGTATATGATACTTCAATTTCATTTCACGTTTCTCCTATATCGTTTATACCATGAGATCTATGCTCGGCCTCGAGGTACTTTTGCTTGTGTCCCCCTACGGATGGTGTTTGCATAGATCAATAACAAGGTGAATGGAGAGAGTGTTTCTAGTAAGTGGGAGAGGGATGTATGCAACACATCCCACGGTCTCCTTCATTATTTTTTAGTAAACTTTCATGCTCGGTCTCGAGGCACCTTTGCTTGCGTCACCCTACGAATGGTGTTTGCATGAATTTTTACTCAAATTTCAAAAATGGATAGGATTGTTTTAGTTTTTGTCCCAATCAATTTTTTCCTACGGTTGGCTCATTGGGGCAGAACACTAGAATCTGAAATGAGGGTTAACTTACAAGAAAATATTATGTAAGTTAACAATTTCTGTACCAGACAATGGTGACTAATAATTATAGGAATAAGAGTTATTTTGGTGTAATTATTAGGTGAGATTTTCTCAATTTAGTGAAGGGGTAACTGTTCACCCTACGGTGGTTTCTACTCTGACCCACTGAAGCATCATTGCAAAATAGATATCACATAGGGTATATTAAAATTTTGCTAAATTGATTGGTTGTTGAATTGGGTAATGCATGTATAATTAATATAAATAAATTGTATGGTTTCAGCAAGTTCATTATGACGAGCGCTACACTAAATTTGCTTTCCGCTGATAAACTTAGTGGCGATACGCAACTTGGAAAAATACTATTAATACTGTGTTTATAATTGATGACTTACGATTTATCCTTTTTTAGGAGTGTCCTCAAGTCTCAACTACCAATGCAACCTAAAATGTTTGGGAGGCATATGAGCGATGGGTCAAGGCGAATGAAAAGGCCTGAACATATATGTTGGCCAACTTATCTGAAGTTTTGGCCAAAAAACATGAGTCGATGCTCACAGCCCGTGAGAACATGGAGTCTTTAAGGGAAATGTTTGGACAATTGTCCACAAAGCTCCGCCATGGCGCTATAAAATACATCTTCAATGACTGAAAGCAAGAAGAAGCCTCTGTTCGTGAACATGTTATGAACATAATGGTCCACTTTAATATGGTGGATATGAACATGTCTATCATCAACAAAGCCAGTCAGGTTAGCTTCATTTTGGAAATTCTACCTGAGAGTTTCCTTCAGTTCCATAGTAATACTGTTATGAACAAAATTGACTACAACCTGACCACCCTACTCAATGAGCTGCAGACATATCAGTTCTTGATGAAAGTCAAGGAACAGAAAGAGAAGGAAGAGACAAATATTACCTCATCCTCTAAGAAGTTATTCATGAGGGAACCATTGAAGGTCTTTGAGCAGAAACGGGATCGGACCCAAAAACCAAAATTTACAGAATGTTTAAATTTACAGAAACAAACATAAATTATGCATCTAAAAAAATTTAATCTTACAAAAGAATAAAATGGGTTTAGAAACTCTTTGAAGGCCGATTTTCAAGAGAAATCCCTTGAACCGATAGGAACACCACCACGATGGAAACCTCTGTATTCTCTGGGTGAGAATCTAGGAATTTTGTGTGTGCTTTGGTTATTCTGGAAGAGGGAAAATTAGAGAGAAGAGAGGAGGAGGATTCATTGTGTTCGCTTTAAAAAAAACTCAGTGAAAAAACCAAAATGGGAAGAAGAAGATTAACTGATTCAATCCCATATTCCCACTAACATAGTAGAGAGAAAAAGCGAGAGAGAGTTACAACTCCTTCCCTAAAGATATTTTTCAAAAAATTAAAATTAATAAATCAAATTAATTTGAATAAAAACTTTAATATATATTTATATAATAACCACTTTATCATATAATATATATTAAATTATATGCTATATCAAATATAACATAGAACCTATAGTTTAATATTGTATCTAATACAATATAACCTATAGTTTAATTCTCTGAGCAACGATATTTAATATAAATCCCATTTATATTATGAATCCAATTCACATAATTAATATTTGAATCATATTCAAATATTTAATTTCTTTCAAATAAACTTTATATTATCATGTATCAAATACATAATAGATACATTATAGTAATTATATCATATATAATTAAATTAAAATAAATATATCACATATAATTAATTCTCTCAATCAATTTGAACAATTCAAATAAATCCAAAAATTGATTCTCACTAATTCTCGTTGAGCTACAAAAGGGACCTCATGGACCTGTAGCTTAAAGCTCCAATGGTATGTGAATAACTAATTAAACCCCTTTAATTAAATTATTCACCATCTGTTAACTGTCGAACACTCCACTAAAGACCGACAACTGCACTCTTCACACTACAGATATATTTTTATGTCCATTGTATATAACCAATCAATAGTGCGATGACCCTTCACAAATTGCTCGTAAGTATAAGTAGGCAAAAATTACCGTTTGCCCCTGTAGTTACATCTAACTTCTTAAGTACCACTAATCCGTCTAATGAACAATAAATCATAGTCCAACTATGACCAAACTTCTTTCGGGCCAGGAGAGGGTGTGACGTGATAACGGGCAGAAATGTACGTTATCATAGTGCTAAGTTTTTAAACAATGTTGGATTGTGTTGATAAAACATGTTAAATTACGTCCATCAAGCATCAATTTTATAATATTGCGGTCGCATGCGTTCATCACATAGGAACAATTGATTTTAGTGTTTTTATGCAGAATATGCATTAATGCAATGTAAGAAGTGCGATCATAGAAAATCATTGGTTGAGTGCAACTTCACCGCAAGGCCTTGCGATGATTGTGTTCGCAAACATTTTCCCGAGAAGGATTGCCGCAACATGGTCAGCGCATCTGGGTGAAAGGCTAATTAATCACGATGGGACAGAAAGCTGATGACAGTTGAATCAGAATTAAGTTGACATCCGATAACGATCACAAGTACATTAAGCTTTTCGGTGACAAATATTCGTCGCATCAGTCAGGAATTAAAGCAGTCCCATCTGTACAATCATGAGAGAGAAGCCGACTTTCACCATGGATGCTCTATAAATACCAAGGGTATCTTTCAGAAAAGGGGTTCCATGAGTTCAACAGTTCACCATTCTTTAGTTCGTAGTTTCATACGCCTTTGTTCATAGTTTTCTTTCATTTTAAGGCGGACGCGAAAGAGGAGGTTGTGCTTATAGATCGTTCCAGTAAGCTTGGGAGAGCGCCGGAAGCTTCAAGGACAGAGAGAGGGCCGACACCTACGGAAGCGGGAACATCTTTAGAACCGAATAGAGATTACAGTATAAAAGCCTCGTTCAGCAAGGAATTGCTACCAGGCTCTCTACCTTTAACTTCCATTGTTATTTTGTACTCCACTCATTTATTGAAATGGAATTTACTTCTTTATATTTGTTCACTCTTTGTTATTTACGCATGAGTAGCTAAATTAATTGAATGGGTTGAGAAGCATTTAGCTAGCACAACTAGGGAATCTTCACTCTATGCGATTATCTTGTATTATGAGTACTTCATTCGTTCATTAGAGATACTCGGGAGGGTAGTCTAAGAACAAGATCTAGGCTTGGGAAGGTCAGGTTAGAATCTAGGCTTGGGAGAGTCAGATTAGAATGCATAATTAAGAGATAGGAGCCTAGGAATAAGCATTATTTATTATCAATGCATCGCATGCATCCTAGAGATAGGATATGATTGTATGCGGTCACCTTGCTTTTATGCATTTTGCATCATCGCATAGGACAAAAGTAGAGATTTAGGGATAAGCTCTATGGACACTTTTACATTCAACACATGCGTTCTAGACTTAAGAGCATCGCATTTGCATTGGAAAATGACTTATTGTGCATGGTGGTAGCATGATCGCATAGTCTGACGCATTCCCAAGTAAAGCTAGCTAAAGATCTTCTCAACCCGTTCATCGCATACTCAGTGCATCTATCACACAACTGACTTTTCTCAAATCCGCTGCATTTGTTTACCTTTTCATTAACGCAATAAAAAACAAACCAACAATTTATTTATTTGGCCACCGCAAAGTTTTCATAAAAATTACCAACGCAACCTGTTTTCATAAGTCCCTATGTTCGATCCTGGACTTACCAGGAAACTCAGTAGAATTTACACTTGGATTCCGCTGAGGAAACTTGAGTGCACAATGCAATTTCATCAACGCATATCATCCATAATTCACTTAATAAAATAAAGCATCATGACGCCACGTTGTTCAAGCCCCGGAATCAACCCTTAAGGGAGCAATTTATCTACATACCTCGACGTTGAGGAAGGAGTGAATTCCTTATTGTTTAGTTGTGTTCCCAGTTCCCCAATCAGACGAATCCCCAAAATGGTAGGCTTTTTGAGTAGACGATAAGACCACTCTCACCCATACAAATCAAAGGACCACCTTCTTAAGCAAGAGTTCACAACTCACTCAGGATACAAGTCATATCACCTATGGTCATCCTGGTGAAATGTAAGTCTCTATTATGAACGGCGTTATGTAATAAGACTAAACATTTCATAGTCTGGTCTTATACAAACTTCTTCGTATGTAATATCTTCGCTTACATGTCTCCACATGAATAATCAGGATCAGATCATTTGTAGCACTTTACAACAATTATAACATCTACCAAACGAGTCATACTCGTAATGTCACCAGGATAAGGTATCCAGCCTTATCCATCTTCTACAAACCATTTAGATTATCACTTAAACACGATCCACCCGTATGTCTCTATATACATGTTTAAGCTATAAGATCACCTTGGATGTTAGTTTATTGGTTTATGGGTTTAATGCAACTAAATGTCAAATAAAACATCACATATTTTATTAGATAAATAAGATGTTTGTGTAATACAATTACAAACTATAAAAACCTACGAGATTTAGGACACTAACTCTATCACTTCAGAGGTTTGACCTATGGAACTAAGTTTTCACCTTCTTCTTTTGGCACCAAAAAGTGGAAGAAGAAGAAGACAGGTCAGGAGAAAGCTAACCCTACTACTGCCCAAAAGGGCAAGAAAGCCAAAGTTACAAAGGAAATCTATTTCTATTGCAACCAGAAAGGACACTGGAAGAGAAATTGTCCTAAGTATTAGGCAGAAAAGAAGAAGGTCAAACAAGGTAAATATGATTTACCCGTATTGAAAACTTATTTAGTGGAGAATGATGACTTAGTCTGGATAATAGATTTAGACGCTACTAATCATGTTTGTTCTTCCTTTGAGAGAATTAGTTCTTGGCGGTAGCTGGAGATTGGGGAGATGACAATGCGGGTTGGAACTGGACATGTCATCTCGACAAAGGCAGTAAGAGAACTTCGTTTAATTTTACAAAAATTGTATTTATAGTTAGCCAATGTTTATGTAGTTCCTCATTTGAAAAGGAACTTTTCTATAAAATGTTTAATTGAACAAAATTATTCTGTTAATTTAATGTATATGAAGTGTTTATTAAAATAATGGTACTTTTATTTGTTCATCTAACCTCGAAGATAACATTTATGTGCTAAGGTCGTTAGCATCTAAGACCCTTCTTATTACTGAAATGTTCAAAACTGATGTAACTCAAAATAAAAGACAAAATGTACCTCTTAAAGAAATGCTTATCTTTGGCAGATTAAATCATATTAATCTCAATAGAATTGAGAGATTGGTTAAGAACAAACGTTTAGGTGAGTTAGAAGAAAATTCTTTATCAGTATATGAGGCATGCCTTAAAGGAAAAATTACTAAGAGACCTTTTATTGGAAAAGGTAACAAAGCCAAATAATCCTTAGAACTTGTATATTTAGACCTTTATGGTCCTATAAATGTTAAGGCAAGAGTAGAATTTGAATATTTCACCACCTTTACAGATTATTATTCAAGGTATGGGTATGTTTACCTAATGCAACATAAGTCTAAAGCCCTTGAAAAGTTCAACGAATACAAGGCTGAAGTTAAGAATGTTAGAGTGTAATAACATGCAGCGGAAGTATCAAGAGTCCATAAGTATTCAAATTCACTAATTTTGACAGAAACTAAAGCATGCTCATCTAAAGAAGAGAGTTTTAGATCATACCTTTGTAGAACTCTTCAAGATCTCGATCAAACAGCAGTAATCCTCTCCAAAAATCATTGTGAACCACCTCAAGATCTTGGAGCTTTAGACCGAGTTGTGGGACTCAAGAACAGCTTGAAACAACGTAAAATAGAAGGAGAAGCTCACATCACTTAGTTTTGAAGAACTCTTCTTCAACCGAAATTTTCTCTCAAAATTTTTGTAGAATCCTCTTCTCAAAAACACTCCATTCTTCTTTATTTATTTCCGATGAACATGCAAAAGAAGAAATGTGCATCTTGCAGCTCATGCTTGGAGTTAATGAAGAAGAGAAAGTGGTTTTTGTGTGAGCATGAAAAAGATGATAATGGAAAACCATGAAAAACCATTTTGTGCATGTTATCCTATTTTCCAATTTTTCTTTAAAATCAAAACGAATTTCAAAATTCAATTTTGATTTCAAAACTGAAAAATTTAATTTTCTAAAATTAATTTAAAAATATTAATTAATTTAATATCAAATATTAAATTAATTTTTGCACAAAACCATCTTCATATATTTAAATCATATTTAAATATATATTCTCCTATTTCGTTTAATTTTAATTTGAACGTGAATTTCTTAAGCTACCTTAAAGCTTAACCATTTACGAGCCAATAGGGGGACCTCATGGACCTATAAATCATGGACTCCAACGTTTAGAGATTAATCGGCTAAACTCATTAGACCGATCTAACCCCCATTCGTTAACTAATGAGACACTCCACTATAGCCCATAGTTGAACTCCCATCACTGTAGATATATTATATCCACTTTATAACCATAATCAGTAACTCGATCCTTCACAGGTTGTTCGTAATCACAGCTGGGTCAAGATAACCGTTTTGCCACTGTGAATACATCTTGTTCCTTAAGTTTTCACTGACCTTTTAATGAAAAATTCTGATTCATAATCCCTATGAATCAAATTCTGATTGTTCAAGACCTAGAATCAGTACTTAAGAGAACAATCTATCTGCTAACCCTAAATCGGGTAGGAGTGAATTCCATCTTGCAAGGTTATGTCCCTAGCTATTCATCTGGTCTTATCTCCAAAATGGAAAGTTTATTGAACAGTGTTGTTGGACTACTCTCACCGTTTGTAGATCAAAGGATAATCCCGAACAAATAGGAGTTCATAGCTAGCTCAGAATTAAGATCGAGTTAACCAAGGTTTAAAATAATAAAGACACTTCGATCTGATCGAAGTGGAAAGTATATGGATTTGAAATTCCAAGACTATTTGATAGAAATGGAATTGTATCCAACTCTCAACACCTGGTTAACCTCAGCAGAATGGTGTATCAGAAAGGAGAAATTGTACCTTGTTGCACATGGTTCGGACTATGATGAGTTACGCTCATTTTCCTGATTCATTCTGGAGTTATGCAGTACAAACTGCAACCTATATTTTGAACTGTGTTCCAAAATGCTTTTGGATTTATGGAATGGCCATAAATGTAGTTACGCCATTTCAGGATTTGAGGTTGTCCAACATACATGCTTGAAGCTAATCCTAAGAAATTGGAACCTCGTTCAAAACTGTGCCTATTTGTGGGTTACCTCTAGGGAACAGAGATGGTTACTTTTACGATTCTAAAGATGACACAAACACTACTTTTTTAGAAGAATACCACATTAGGCAGCACAAATCGTGCAGTAAGATAGTATTAAATGAGCTTTCCAACGAAACTACTTAATTTTCAACAAGAGTTGTTGAAGAGCCAAGTACATCAACAAGAGTTTTTTATGTCGATTCATCTAGTAGGTCACATTCACCTCAACCATTGAGGAAACCTCGACGTAGTTTGCCAATCCGTCTATTCGTTATATGAGTTTAACAGAAACCCTGACCGTCATATCTGATGATGATGTTAAGGATCCATTATCCTATAAACAGGCAATGGAGTCCATGTACTTCAATTCATGGATCTTGAAATAGAGTCCACGTACTTCAATTCAGTCTGAGATCTTGTAGATCAACTTGATGGGGTAAAATCTATAGAATGCAAATGGATCTACAAAAGGAAAAAGGGCTGCAAATGGTAAGGTGTAAACCTTTAAGGCTAGGAAAGTGGCAAATGGTTATAGCCAAGTTGACGAAGTTGACTATGATGAGACTTTTTCACTTGTTGTCATGTTAAATTCTATTTGGATACTCTTGGCCATTATCGCATATTATAACTATGAAATTTGGCAAATGGAGGTTAAGACTGCCTTTTTGAATTACAATCTTGAGGAGACCATCTATATGCAATAGCCAGAGGAATCCATAACCCAAGGTCAAGAGCAAAAGATTTGCAAACTTAGGGACTGAAACAAGATTTTCGATCTTATAATATAAGGTTTGATAGATGATCAGATCTTATGAATTTGATCAAAATGTTGATGAGCCTTGTGTTTACAAGAAAATGACGAACAATTCAGTAGCTTTCTTAGTGTTGTACATAGACAATATCGTACTCATTGGGAATGATGTAGGTCTATTGACTGATATAAAATACTGGTTGATGGTTCAATTCCAAATGGAAGATTTGGGAAAGGTGCGGTTTGTTCTGGGCATTTAGATATTTAGGGATCATAAGAACAAAACGCTAGCCTTGTCTCAGGCATCATATATTAACAAGATGCTTGTCAAGTATTCGATATAGAACTCCAAGAAAGGTTTACTACCTTTTAGGCACGGAGTTGTCTAATCTAAGGAATAATATCCTAAGACAACTAAAAAAGTTGAGGAAATGAGACGGATCCCCTACGCATTGGTTATTGGCAACATGATGTATGTAATGTTATATACTAGACCTAACATTTGCTATGTGGTAGGGATAGTCAGTAGATATCAGTCTAATCTAGGATGAGATCATTGGACAACTGTTAAAACCATCATCAAGTATCTTAGGAGAACGAAGGATTGTGTGCTTATGTATAGGTCTAAGGATTTGATCCTTATGGGATACACTGACTCTGATTTTTAGACTGATAAAGATTCTAGGAAATCCACTTCAGGATCAGTGTTCACTTTAATGGAGGAACTGTAGTCTGGAGGAGCACCAAACAAGGGTGCACCGCTGACTCCACCATGGAGGTAGAATATGTAGCAGCTTCTGAAGCTGCCAAGGAGGCTGTGTGGTTTAGGAAATTCCTGACTGATCTAGAAGTTGTTCCAGACATGTCAAAGCCCATCACTCTTTATTATCATAACAATGGTACTTGTAGGATTGGATCCTGAGCGGAAGCGTTACAATCATCTTGCATTCGGTCTTTCCATTTTATAAGGAACAAAAAATAGCAAGCAAAACATAGAATAAAATGATAAACATCATACATTAAATTTTACAGCATGCTTTATGAAGGAGTAGCAAACGGGAAGAACCGTTCTTACCTTATGAGGTGGAATATGTGTTTGTAGGATTGGTTTTCAAAAACTAAATACCAAATAATTGTTAGAATAAATGTCATGAAGGATTGTTGTGCTGTGGAGAAACCACTACCCTAAAAGTAACTACGACGTGACCTCAGTGCTAATCGCTATGTCATTGCTTCCCAAGGTTAACGTAGCCTCCAAGTTGAGGTGTACACTCGCTGGAAATGGACTAGAATTGATAAGAAGGTTGCTCAGAACAAAAGAACAATTTGATGAAAACAAAAGAGGAAGTAAGAAACTAACAGTTGTGTGTCTCCTCTCCAAGGGAACGGTCAAGAAAACAGTCAACAACAAATTAATAAAATGATTTATTAAAAAAGAATTAAATAAGTAATAAAAACTTAATTATTTTTTACTTACTCTAGACTTTCATCTAGAATGTCTTGATATTTATGCCCTCTAGACAATTCTAAATTCATCCATGTGGGACAAAACTCCATATTTCCCTTAACTTTTTCTATGGGCCTAAGTAAAAATGTCATTTCCAACAATATTATCAAACAGTACCTTAGTTTTCAAAATTTGCTTGAACTTAGGAAAAAAACTCCTAAAGTAATATAGGAAAAAACATTGAAACCAAGAAATTGAACTATAAAATTTGTATTTTTATAGATTTATTTTCAAAACAAAAAATTAAAAATTAAAATCCAATTTGATAACCATTTCATCTTTTATTTGTTTGTTTGTTTTTTTATGTTTGAAAATCAAATTTATAAATATTTTCATCTATAAGTTTTTACGTTTTATTATAAAATTTCTACTTTTGTTTTCAAAATCTCAACTCAATTTTTAATTTTATTTTTGGAATTTAAAATGGTTCTTCAAGAAAGGTGAACATTATAATAGAAAATGGAGAGAAAATAAATATAAATCTAAAAGAAAAGAACGAATTGTTGTCCTAAGAAGTTATCAAACTATTTCAAGCATAAATTCTTTAAAAAAATTAAAAATGAAATAGTTATAAAACAACATCTCAAGCAATTTAAATTCACAAGAAAGGATAAAAAAAAATAAAAAATTAGAAAAGTCACAAAAAGCACGTGAATATCACGTGATAGAAAGGCTCCTTTTCCACTCTTTATGTCCATCCACCTCATGAGGTGATGCCTCCTTTCGCGCCAATTACTTTTTCTTTTTTAATCATTAACCTTTCCCAATTTATTACTACTTTTTTAAAGAAAATATACATTGTTCAATGTTCACCGATAACCATACCGTTTTATTAAATATCCATGTCTTAAGTAAACAATACATTAAATTATAAGTTTACTACACTTTAAAGTTTGTAGCTCTCAAATTCTTGTAGAGATAGTTGGGGCTGATTATTAAGACAATCTAATGTATCACCTCAATGATTCGAATTGGAAGGTCACGATCACCTTCTATGAGATGTGTGGAATTATCGAAACCTTACTAAATTTTTCGGCTCTGTGTCCCAAAAGTTGGTTGCTTCTCTAGAAAATCTGTTTGCACATTGAGAAATTTTGGGTTGGAGCTTGAGTCGGCTTCCCTATGCAGTCTGATGAGTCAGTTGATTCCGGTGTCGTGGTCTTTGCCTGTGGAAGGCTTCTAGAAGTTTAATATTGATGTGTCCTAGATCGATTAGAAGGATACATGTAGGATTAACTGGATCGTCCGTGACTCCACTGGGTCTCTAGTCATTATCGATCACGAAAAGGTGGTGATGAACTGGACTATTAAGAATCTGGAGGCCCTCACAGTAATTAAAGGCATGTTCGATTTTATTGTTTGGGTTAGTGGTCATTCATCTCCCCATGATTGAAGAATCTGACTACGGTGATCTCATAATTATCTTTAGTCATGTGGGTTGTGATCTATCTGAGTTGAGCAGCTTGTTGGAAGAGATTGTCTCCTTGTTTGGGCTACCATGGTTGTGCCATTTACATGGTGTTCAAGAGCAGTGAATCAGGCAGTGTACCATTTTGTAGTTGCAGTTTTGGTAATTTTAATGTTTGTTTTGTTAATCTTTCTTCTTCCTTAATTTTGTTAATCTCTCTTCTTCCTTCCCTCAAGAAATTGGTAGGAATTCTTTTGATTTATTTGTTTAGTTCTCTTTTGCTACTTGAGGAGGCTTATGTTTAATGTATCTATGAACTTTAATTTTAAACTTTAAAAAATGTTTAATACGTATTTAAACTTTCAATTTTGTGTTCAATGGGCTTCTAAATTTTTAAATTTTATATAATAATTTATTGACTTATTTGACATTTTTTAAATTTACGAACCTGTTAGACCCATAATTTAAGGTTTAAGGTTTTATTATACATAAAATTCAATTTTAACTATAATATATAAGGTAATTTTTATTTTTTTTAAAAAAAGTCAAGTCGATTAAATAAAAAATTGAAAGTTGAATGATTTATTAAACATTTCTAAAGTTTAAGGATCTATTTAAATATATATATATATATATAAAAAAAACCTAGTAGACATTTTTAAAAAAAATGGTGACCTTTTATTATAAGCTTAAAGTTGATNGATCTATTTAAATATATATATATATATATAAAAAAAACCTAGTAGACATTTTTAAAAAAAATGGTGACCTTTTATTATAAGCTTAAAGTTGATACACTAAATTTTAATTTTTTTTAACCTAAATAATATTTCACCTGTGGATTTACAATTAAAGAATATTTAACATAAGGACATGATTGAAATATATGATACATTAAGGAAGAAATGAAAATTTTCATTATAATAGAGATATAATTAAAATGAAAAGAAAAGAAAAGAAAAGAAAATTAAAGAATGTATATACGTTGTTGTTGTGAAAAAATTAACAGTCTATTATTAGTTTCACTCTAGATCTATGGTTTCCTTCATGTTTTTGAATTAAAATACGATATATCAAAATCATACTAAAGTTCACATATTTTTAATTAATATGATTTAAAGATGTGTAACAAGATAGATAGTTGACATGACATTCGATTTGAATTTCTTAGACTATCTTTAAGACCTATAATCAAACCTCATATCGACGTAGTGCTGTACTACTTACACTTTAAAGTTAGTATCGTATTCGTAGCAACTTTGACATAAATTATCTTAAGATTATGAGCATACATTTGTGAAGTACCACTCTTCAATTTTTATAGAAAAGTATGTGTCAACTTTCTTTCATGCTTTGTCAGCTCAAACTCAATGACTCTTTTTGTCAATATTGTCTCTTGTGTATAGATGACCAGCTCGACTGAGCTTCATATCAATTCAGAAGTAACCTCAATATCAATCTTTCTTTCACCATTACATAGTCCAAACTTGGACCCAAACACATGTCTGATAATAATTGGATCTATGAAGAGTTAACCTACTAGATTTGAACTTCATGACCATTCAAATATTTTCTTAGTGCTTTTGTCATCTTTACCATTTTCTTGTTTAAACGTAAAGTGGTTGGCTACTTATATTGCTTGTTTAATAGGAAATTTATCTCTCTTTTTTTACAATTGAAATGTCTAGTATACTTTAATTAAGGATAAAATCTATATAAAACTCCTTTTTAAGTAATGATTAAACTTGTATCAATATAAAAGAGAGAAGCTTTGAAAGGAACTTAACCTATTGTTCTATTAGGCATTAAAAAAACCTATATTTTATGAGTTATTTAATTTGATTTAAATATTATTTTGGTTTCTATACTTTTGCTTTTGGTTCATTTTGGTTTCTATACTCTGAAAATGTTCATTTTCGTCCCCGTACTTTCAACATTGGTTCATTTTGGTCTCATACTTTCAAAATGTTCATTTTGGTTTTTGTACTTTTAAAAGTGACCATTATGATCCCTTTATTTTCATTTTTATTTCATTTTCATGGGATCAAAATGGTCATCTTTTGAAAGTTCAAGGACTAAAATTAACTAAAGTTGAAGTACAAGGACCAAAATGAACTTTTTGAAAGTATAAGAACCAAAATGAGCCAAAGTTGAAAATATAGAGATCAAGAAAGTACAAGGACCAAAATAAACCAAAATCAGAAGTAGAAAGACCAAACTAATATTTAAACTTAAAAAATATATGTCACTGAAAAACTTAGCAATAGCTATTAAAACAAATAGTTTTGTATGTGTCCATAAAGTACAAATTTTTATTTTGTTTTTATAAAACCCAATAATAAAGAATCACTACATAAATACTCAATTTTATTGTTGTTTGTTTTCCTAAGCATTGAAAGAAGTTTGAAGTACTTTTCTACTTATTAACAAGTACAATCCAATCCAAATAACAATTAATTTGTACAAAAGCAAATAATTTATCGATCCATCCAATAATATCACTTATTTATATAATATAATCATAACTTCAAAATACATATTTTTTAAATTCATTTTCTTTTTATGAGGGTACTGTGGTAGTTGCCCCACATTAATAGTGGAGTGTACCATAAGGAGATGGAACTTCACACGCCTGATAATTACATTTATAATACTTAAAATACAATTAACGAACTAACTACCATCTGAAGATTAACTTCTTAACAACAAATTGACAAAAATACCCTCCATACATGAATGAAATAATGATGCTTTATATACTGTCTAGTTCATAAAATTAATTTTACTCAAGTTAAAAGAAAATCCCAATTAAATTACAATTTAAGGAATATTACTAGTTCTTAAAGGGTAAAAAGTTTATTTTATTTTCTCCCTTCCTTGTGAGAAAAAGAATATTATTTTTGGAATAATAACAATCATTGGATATTCATTAGCATATGGTATTTTTTTTGTATGTATATACAACAACACATCATGATTTAAAAGGAAGAGAGAAAAAAAAAAAAAAAAAAACCCCAACCAACTAAATAGAGCCATAGTTCCTTTTTCTTTTGATATTTCCAAAATAAGTTCAAATTTCATAATCATAATCAAAATATAGAAATCATGAAAGTCTCATTTATTTTGTTGGTTCTATGGGAATAGGCATCAAAAGGGAGCAGATGGATAAAGTAAAACATAAGAAGTTGGAAAAAAAATGTAATGCTTTCTAAGCAAACTATCAAAAATCCCCATCTAATTCAAAACTACACTAAATTTGCATACATAACCCTCAATCATAAACAACTTTTAAACTTTAAAAAGCTCACATTTTTAAGGATAGAAAACATTATATTAATTTTTGGGTTGATTTTCTTCTCTAAGTCAGTGGAGTTTCCACAAGAGAAATGAAGAGATCCATTGCCTAAAAGGGATTTCAACAGAAGATGGAAAAAGTCGGATCTTTAAAATGGAAGAAAGGAACTGTTTTTTTAAAAAATAATTTTTAAAAAAATCTTTTTTTTTTTTTTGGGTGTATGAGATATTCATCAAAAGGGCGAGCAATTAAGCCAGTAGCTTAAAAAAGCAATTTTGACCTTTTAATAGTTTAAGCGTTTTGCATATTCTGTGGTCCGTGACATTATATGGGAGCTGGGGCTGTGTTTATTGACACAACTTTCAGAACCCGCTGTTGAAATCCTTTGCTTTCTTTCTCTCTTTTTCTCTCTAGTTGGGATTGTGAAGAACGGCTCTGTTTCAAAAGGCCAGAGCCATTGCTTCTCTCTCCAAAGGTAGTGAAACTTAAGCCTTATCAGTTGTAATGTTGTTTCATAGCCTCATTTTTCTGAAGAAATGGAGTTTTTTCTTCTTTGTTTTTGTGGGTTTTTTTATTCTTGTAATTTGCATGGAAGAGTTGAGATTTTAGTTTTTAGCTCTGTTTTTTCCTCCTTTGTTTGTCTTTGCTTTAATCAGATGAGAGAAGTACCATAAACCCGTTGGTTTTCTTTCCATTTACTTTTGTGTTTAGTGGATGATTTTTTTGCTTGTTCTTCTTAGTTTTATGGAGATCTTACTCCATTCTTATGGAAAATGCTTTTCTCTACTGTGAAAACGAATGGTTTCAATCTGAGATCTCTTTCTCTACTTGCAGCTCATGTTTTTGTTTCTCTCAGTTGTTGATGAGTCAAAGTTTAGATCTTTTAGTCAACCAGTCGTCTCCTTGCTTAATTTGGAACTTAGTTCAATGGCAGATGACATGATCCTTATAGTTCCAATAAATTGTTTTGGATCACTCTTCAAAGACTGCACAACACTTTTGATATCTTGTGTATTTGATATGTTTTCTTTGCCAGATCTCCATGTTCTTTATACTTCTATTGGGAGTTTTTTGGTGAATAAATATGTCGATTTCGTCGACTTTTTCCAATGGTATTTGTTACTTGTATGGATTGTAGGTGAACTCTACTTTTGTAGGGTACTTGTTGAGATTATAGGACAGGCAATGGTTAAGTGTCATTTGAAATATTTTGGGTTATGCAGAGGTTGCAGAGAGTCGATTTGGTGCTGAAAAGCGGTGATCTACAACACTTTTCAGTGATTCGAGAAACGATGCGCAACGAGCTATGGTTTGCACTGCTAATGATTTACATGGTTGGAAAGATTTTCCAAAGGGGCTTAGAGTTCTCCTCCTTGATGGAGACAGCAGTTCTGCTGCTGAGATAAAAACAAAGCTTGAGGAAATGGAGTATGTTGGTGAGACATGTGCTTCCCCCCATCCTTCTTCTTCCCATAAAATTTTTTCCCCATTTGGAAGTTTTGCCAAACTACCATACCACTTGAGTTGCTTGATTTAGTGTTTTTCTGTCTTGGTCCTCATTTCCACTAAGCTCTTTTTCTTTCCTTTTTCTGTTTCTCTCCCTTTTGTGTTTCGTGAATTTGGTTGTTTTGGGTGTTGCTTGGTATATAATGGCAGAGCATTTAAAGATCAATCTTACTTTAAGAAGAGAAACCGTACTAATCAAGTAATTCATGCCAAAACCATTACTCTAAATGGTAAATTCTACTGACCTCGTATATTTTCTCATACATCAAACTGTTACATTCTGTAATTAACGTAGGATAACCTTGGGAAATATACTAAAAGATATTACTTACACAAATCGTGCTGCAAGGGAGGTCCTTCTATCTATATATTCTTGTGCACATATCTGAAACCTCTGACATATTCATTTCAGTTGTGACTTACTGCAATGAGAATGATGCATTGTCAGCCATTTTGAGCAAACCCGAAACATTTCATGTTGCCATTGTGGAGGTAATGGTTGACAACTGATCGAAATACATGAAGTTATATGGAATCTGTTGCATAGTTTATCGATTGGGTGGATCACTGCGGCACTGATTTATAGAATTTCTTCAGTTGATCAGGTCTTAGGTACTCTTCTAATGGCATGAACTTGGTTGCAGGTAACGACAAGCAATCACGATGGGAATTTTAAGTTTCTTGAAGCTGCTAAGGACTTGCCTACCATTAGTATGTTCACTCCTACTAAACTTTGTTCGTTGCCTACCATTTTGTGGTTCCTAATGTGGGAGTTTCGTTTTTTGACAGTGATTTCAAATATTCATTGCCTAAGCACAATGATGAAGTGCATTGCGGTAATTCTACTTGAACTTCAAGTGATTATGGATTTTTACATAAATTTAAACTTGAGATCAAGTGTTTGTGATGGCCTATTTTCAGCTTGGTGCGATCGAGTTTCTTCAGAAACCACTCTCCGAGGACAAATTGAGGAATATTTGGCAACATGTTGTTCATAAGGTCAGTTTAGTTTGTGCCAACAATTTTCAAGACCGATGACAGTAGCGAATAATGCTTTAGGCTTCAAGTTTTTCTGATCTGTTAATCCTAAGCAGGCATTCAATGCAGGCGGTAGTCCTGTCCCCAATTCCTTAAAGCCTATTAAAGATTCTGTTGCCTCCATGCTGCATCTAGAATTAGAAAACAGCGAAAACGAGAATCAAGTCCAAAAAGAGTTAGAAATATTGAGTGGCGACGATGACATTGATCATGAACTACTAGAAGGAAGTGATAAGTATCCAGCTCCTTCAACTCCTCAGCAGAAGCATGGAATGCGACTGGTGGATGATGGTGACTGTCATGATCAATTAAACAGTTCGCTCGAGAAAGAGTGCGGGGAGCAAGATGGGGAATCTAAATCTGTCGAAACTACTTGTATCAATTCACTTGGTGAAGGAACTTCTCAAGTGGAAAACTCTCAGTTACCTGACCAAGAAGGAATAAAAGAGGAAGCGAACTCTGCTGATGGCTGTGGGGCTGCAAGTAACATCGATCACGAAACACATGATCAAGACAACATTAGCAGTTCCGAAAAAAACAAGAGCAAACCATGTGGTCTCAGTAATCCTTGTGGGACAAAAGTTAGCAGGAAGAAGCTGAAGGTATCTATCCTTAAATCCTTCAATTGAATCTAAATCATCTCCTTAGAATGTTCTTTGGACTTCTGCATTCATGTTGTTTGTCCTGGGATCAGGTAGACTGGACGCCCGAACTGCACCGAAAGTTTGTACAGGCAGTGGAACAACTCGGAGTGAATCAAGCAATTCCTTCTCGAATTCTCGAGCTGATGAAAGTTGAAGGCTTGACAAGGCATAATGTAGCAAGCCATCTTCAGGTAGTTTCCATTTATACTCTTGTTTAATGACAACATTTGTGCAAACACCTTTTTACTGCTTGGAGTTTTTAGTTTTTCCAAACTAAACAGTTTTGAAATGATGTACTTCATTAGATTCAGCATTGTTATCTTAAAGGAAAGAATGCAGATTTGTAGTCGCAACTATTAATGTTGAACTCGAATCCCGATACTTATTGTTCGTTCTCAAGCAGAAGTATCGGATGCATAAGAGACACATCTTACCAAAAGAAGAAGATGGGAGTTGGTCTCATTCAAAGGATCCAATGAGGAAGAACTACCATCCACAAAGACCTGTGATGGCCTTCCCCCCTCCCTATCATTCAAATCATATAATGCCAGTTGCTCCTGTCTATCCGCCGTGGGGTCATATGACTTGCCCCTCACCCGGTGTCCAGATGTGGGTGCCACCCGGTTATCCGCCATGGCGACCACCAGAAATTTGGCCGTGGAAGTCGTATCCTGGGGTAACATTCCTACTATAAAAAACTTGCACACATGATCAGAAGATTTTTATAGGAATTTTGAGCAGTTTTTAACTTCCTAAACATGTAATCATGCTTTTAGATGCATGCTGATACATGGGGTTGCCCTGTGACACCACCTCCTCATAGCCCTCTCTCTTCTCATCCTCAAGTGGGTATTACCTTTATTTGCATATCCAACAAGTGCTTATTGATTATTAGATTTATATGATAAGCAGCTCATTTTTACTTGAATCAGCAGCATATTTCAAGATTTGAAAACGCCAATCCATACGATAAAAGCTACGGCATTGCATTCAACCCTATCGATCTCCAACTGGTAATACAACATTGATCTTATTCCATCTTTTTCTAGTCCTCTCTTTTACAAGTTTTATACGTTTTCTAGTTGTATCTTAAACCCAGTCCCTCTAAGAGCTCTGTTTATAGATTTGTTCATCTTATTAAGTTACACCACCAACTTTTATAAATGGTATGCTTTTGAGACATATTTTGTAGGCAATCTAAGTGCAAGTATAAAAACCCGAGTTTCCAAACTTGGAAATAAAACAGTAAAACACCACTAAGATCTTTCAACCACAAAATAACTTTAATGCTTATAAACTCAATCATGTCAAAGAAAAGGAAGCTTTTTTTTTTTTTTTTTTTTATTTTTAATATATATAACACAAAAGGGTGGCTACATCATTTGAGACTTTTCTTTTCCTGTAATTGAAATAGAAAGAGAGAAACAAAATGATGGGATGAGAATCAAATTTCATTTGATTGAGATTTGTTAGATGATATAATATTAAACTTGTCATCACTCACCAGCTTAAGCTTTTGGGTCAATCAGTAATTTAACAAAACTTGTCTTGACTTACATTATCTTGTTTGACTCTAGATTGTCTCTACCGATATTTTTCATGATTATATTCATGTGAATATGATTCGACAAAGGTCTATTCTCGAAGATACCGTAAAAAAGCATTGATATGGGGTCGAAAAGGAAATAACAAAGAGAAGTAGTATATGAAATGGTGAAAGTTTTGTTTTTGTTGGTACAGGCTGATGAAGAAATTGACAAAGTGGTGAAAGAAGCAATCAGCAAGCCATGGTTGCCATTGCCATTGGGGTTAAAGCCACCATCAACAGAAAGTGTACTGTCTGAGCTCTCAAGACAAGGCATCTCAACCGTCCCTTCTCACATCAATGGCTCTAAACTACAATGACTGTCCTTCAAAAAACTCAGTTGAGGGTCCCATCATGTTTATAAGAATATCAGAAGAAAAATCCAATTGGCTTGTGGGCTCTTCCACTGTCTGTAGCTGATTTGGACCATCTGATTTTCATCATCTGCAATGTTAAAAAAACTCAAAAAAAAAGAAAAAAAGAAAATGGGAGAGGGAGAAGAGACAAGTGGAGCCCAAAACCAAGGATGGCACGTGCAGGGTCACGTGGGGCTGTGATGTTCTGTCCTTTTTGCAATGGTCAGATGAAGGACAGAATGGACGGTGGAGGAAGAGCCACGTAGGTGATTTTGACACCACAATTTTGAAGTGTGGCTGTGAAGATAGCAGAAAAAGGAGGGCGTGGTGGGTTGGTGAGTGTTGGAGTAAGTGGAAGACGTAATAATTGAATTCATTAGATTTTTTTTTTCCTTTTAGAGAGGGAGAAGATCAGATGATGATGATGGTGATGTGTTCTTTTCTGATGGGACCATGATTTTGAGTCTTTTGCTCAATAATGTAAAATGACTATGAATTTTTGGTGCCTATGCTGTTTCAGTTTCCTTTAGGGTAATAAAGTTTTTGGTAGGAATTGTTTCTTCTCTTTGTCCAAATTTTTGGTAGCTTCAAAACCAAAACTTGAACAGTACAGATTTTTATTGCTATGGACTGAATGATTTAGGAAGGGGATGAAAGAACATTATGTTCGTGCATTTAACAAAAGGTACATAAATTTAAAAGTTTGATCACCAAAACATTCGTTAATCTGAACATAGTTCAAATCAAATGATTTAGATGTATGCTATTGATTAAGGGTCAAAAATTTGAATTCTTACCCCTACTTGCAGATTAAAAGTACTAACTAGTATTTGCTGTTAATATATATTTTATATTAAGTCAGTTTAGTACTTCAAGTTCAAACCTACTTTAAAGCTTTTAAGTTCTAGAGAGTATTAAACTAATATATTTGCCTTACATTTTGGGGGAGAATTTTATTTATTTTTAAAAAATATCTATCAATTTATAGACTTAAATTTTAGGAGTTGTATCAATTTAAACTCTAAACTGATAATTAATAATCGTATCAATTTAAATTCTGAATTTTTGTAAGTGTATCAATTTACACTCTCCATTATATTTCATTTAGGAAAATCTTGTATAAAATTTATAAATATTGTATTCAATTAACCTCTATATGTTTATAAATGAATCAATTTAGATTACTAGTCAAGGTTTTCTTTGAGAATCATCCATGAATTTATTCTGATTGTCTATTTTATAAAATCGACATTTGAAAAAGTTTACACATGTTTGAGAATTAATGCATTGATTAAGGTTTAGCAACTTTCTCATACAATTATTCATTTTTTTTGGCTTGATTTAACAAATTTTTGTTTGATTTTCTTGTTTCTAGTTGATGTTTGAACCTCTTCTCGTTGGTTTTAAGTTTATGCACATTTCTATTTGTTTTAAACAAATTGATTTGACACATTTCAGACAAGTGATATTATTTTTGCCATGATTATTAATGTAAGTAATGAATTGAAACTTAATCATTCTTATAAGGTTCATAAATGATAAAAATGATCAATCAAATGACAAAAGTGTCTGTGTTTGAATTAGTTGTAATAAGGCTACCAAATTGTCCTAGATGAAAAATGTTAATAATAGAGCATTTATGAAACATAATAGGGTTGTCCCACTTTGTTTAAAGAGTAAAGTCCAACTCTAATTTGTTAAGACTCCTAGCTCAAGTAATTATATGTAGAAGTACAAGATAATGTACACATACATGATACACACAACAAAGGCTGACAACATTTAATGAAGTACTTTACACTTAAAACACTTTTTTCAAAAGCACAACAACTTTTGATTGGTTAAATTGTAAATTTGGGCTATATGATTTAGAGAAAACTATAATTTAGTTTTATTATTTATCATTATAGTTTAATCATTATGGTGATAAATTCTCATAAATAGTCCAGAAGTCTAAATTATTTATACAGATTTATCAAACCGTGAAGACTACATTTTAGTTTTAAAAAATCATAAAGACTAAATTATAACTTTTTTTAGATGATAGGAGATTAAATTTGTAATTTAATATTTAAGTTTGTAAGACCTAAAATCATGCTCACTAGAACTTATTTAAGGCATAGGTGAACTATATAAGAACAATAATTATTTAGATGAAACACTTGGTTGAGAATGTGTCAGTTTAGTGTAAATAGCACATGACCTACCATGTGACAACATTTACTTTATTTTATTACATTACTATGAGTGACAAAATAATATACTATAATATATTGGTTGCTCAAAGATTGCACCTTATTTATTGTTTAAGCATCATGATCTCTATACTGGTTGCCTAATTAAGATGGTTTGCATTTATCTTTCAATTAAAATGCTAAAGATCTTACTCATAAAAGATGACAGTAACATGCAAGAATTATTATTATTATTATTATTTTAATTACAAGTATAGTATTTGAACTTTGGGATTGTTTGTGCTTGGTTACTAAACTTTCAATAATATCTAATAAGTTCTTAAATTTTCAATTTTATATCTAATTTGTCATTAACAAATACAAAAGATTTAAAAGTTAATTGATCTATTAGATAAAAATTTGAATCTTATATTTAATAACTAAGAAACATAGATATAGATATGGATACGATACGATACGACGATACGCCAATTTCTAAAAAACTAAAATATGGATATGTTGAAGATACATTATATATATATATATATATATATATATTAGCCAATTAATTGTTATAATACTTATGTTAAGTTAGAGATGAAGACTTGAAAAAAATCTAGCAACGTTAAATAATGGTTGAGCTATTAGAGTACACAGTAGGGAAAGAAGTAGACGATAAAGATTGAAGAATGAAGGTGAGGATGAAGGGGTGTGAATCATGATTTAGATAGTGAGAGAGAAGAGAAGAATGAAGATGTGTTATGGGGCTTTCTTTTTTTAACTTTTTATGTTTTTATTCTTTTCTGTTTTTGTCACTTTTAATCTATTTTGTTTTGGATTGCTAGATTTAAGTGGACTTTTAAATAAAATAGGTTGTGGGTTGGCCTTTTTAAGTGGTTAAGCTTAAATTTAAAGGAAAAAAAAAAAACCAATGTATCCCCTCACGTATCTGGAATCAGATACATGAAAAAAAAAAAAAGTCAAATACTTAAAATCATGTATGTCACATATCTGAATGTATTCATATCTAATACATATCTAATACCAATTCTACAATTAGAAGTATATGTGCTTCTTAGTGTAATAGGATTTTAAACTTTTAATTTTGTTTGTAGTAGAACTATGAACTTTAAAAATGTTAAATCATCGATTGACTCAAAAGTTTAAGCAAGGTAAATAACCCAACGAGTGGAAATCAATATCAATTGGAGAGTAAATAATATTGTTGGGGTATGGATACATAACCTCCTAGACTACTTGATCTAACATTATGTTAAATCATCAATTGATCCAAAATTAATTGGAGAAAAAATAACATTACAAGGGTTTAAATATATAACCTCCTGGATTACTTGCTCTAATGTTATGTTAAATCATTGATTAACCCAAAAGCTTAAGTTGATGGGCGAAAGTAAATTTAATATTATATCATATAACAAAAGAAATTTCAAAACTCGGATTGAATTTATAATTGGGAAATTATCGATTTTGACCCAAAAAGTTTTTCCAATTCAAAAGTAACCTCATTTTTAAAATCTACTTTTTTTAGCCTCTTTTCCATCTTTTCAGTCTTTGAGTGGAAGGACCCACTAATAAAAAAACCATTTTGTCCCTCATAAATAGTCATTCAATTGCCTTGAATATGAAATCATTCAATTTACCTAACTCACATATCTTAAATTAGAAACTTCAATCTTCAGTTTCATATTTTGTTTTCAAGATAGAAATGCTTTATGTAAAGTTTCCAACTTCATAGGAATAATCCTTTTCAGAGGGTTCCAAGTTCAGAGGAACAATTTTTATCCTTTTTTAGAGTTTCAAAAGAGGTAGATATGTTGAAAAGTGCTCTTTGATATCTTTTTTTTTTTTATGTTGAAAAGTAGTCGTTTATCTCGTAAAGTTATAAATTTGTCTTGTGAAGTTACTTAGAGACAAAAGTCTTATTTACAAGCTCAACTTTACGAGACAAACGACTACTTTTCAACATAAAAAAATCAAATACTACTTTCCAACATACCTGCCTCTTTTGAAAATCTAAAAAATGAAAGAAATTGTTCCTAACTTGAGACACTCTAAAAAAGATTATTCCTCTGAAGTTGAGACCCTCACGTAAAACATTTCTATCTTGAAAAAAAAATGTGAAACTAGAGATTGAAGTTTCTAATTTAAGATATATGAGTTAGTTAAGTTGGATGAGTTCATATTCAAGACAATTGAATGACCATTTATTAAGGGGCAAAATAGTATTTTCATGTGGTGGGTTCCTCAACTTAAAGACTCAACTTAAAGACTGGAAAGATAAAAAAGAGGTTAGAAAAAATAGATTTTAGAAATGAGGTTACTTTTGAATTGGAAATAACTTTTTGGATCAAAATCGACAATTTTCCTTTATAATTTTAAAAGTTTAGAGACTAAAGAAATACAAATCTCAAAATTCAAGGACTACATTTGTAATTTAACCATTTTTTTTTCTTTTTGCTAAATTTAACATGTGAATTAGAGGAACTTGAACTTCCAACTTTTAGATCAAGGGAATATTCTTTTAACTAGTTAAACTATGTTCAAGTTCACGTAAGATTTCTTTTAACTAGTTAAGCTATGTTTAACTTCACATCAGATTGTTAAAAAGTTTGTAGATTGCAGCATGTTTGGACATAGGTCCTCAATAATTTGAAGGGATAAACTACAGTCAAGCTGAAGGAGAAGGAGAATGTCTTCAATATAATCAACATGAGAGGAAGTCTAAAGCACCACAATAGAGGAAGTAAATGTGAACAAAATTTAGAGCCTGTTTTTGGTGAATAAATTAGAACTCTTTTGGTAATAAATTATGAATCATCAATATTGCATCTCAGTTTCTTACGTGTACCATGATCACATCAACATCCTTGACCAATTACTTAGGCAGATGAAATTACATAACCTGCCTACTATATTTCCCTGTGATCAATCTCAGTATTTCTTTGCTTAATTTTACAAGCTCTCTCTACTTTACCAATAACACTAGCTTACACATGAATAAAATTCTAAAAACAAAAAGGTTCCTTTTGAGAAGCTGCTAAAAATCTAGCATTTGTTGCTCTCTAATCAGATCTATTCATCACTGGAAGTGCTGTTATGTGAGCTGCTTACAACCCAGTACTGTTTAACAGCAACCATTATCTTCTCTGGCACAAGAGGACCATCCTCATGATCCATCAATTTCACATCCCATCTCATGCCTGCAGCTATCTTCTTCACCTTATTCATGACGTCGACCCCATCTCGGAGGATGACGATTCCCTCTGGTCTCAAAACACGGTCCATCTCTAGAAGTATGTCCTCAAGATTGCAACTATTTATTGTTTCAATGGTGAAAACCAATTAGAGATTGTTATATCACCGGTAGATCCAAAAACTTAAAATAGATTAAGACATATTTAATCACTTCAGTATAATCTCAATACATTTCTTCATTAGTGGGGCTCAAAAATTGACATGAGATCCAACAAATGAATTACCAACATCGATCGAGAAGGAAATGATACCTTAGTAGATTGAACACAAGATTTTCTAACTTTGACAAATCATGGTTGATTCTAAAAGCTAAAACTTATAAATAGCAAACATCATTCCCCCTAATGGTCACCTCAGTCCTGTATATGGATGAATTTGGATGCAGTAGATCTGGAGGCTTCATTTGTTATTAATAGGAAAAATAGCACAAACCACTCCTAAAAGCCTGAACTATAAGAGTTGTTACAATCACACTCCCTACACTTCAGTTTGATCAATCAACCCCCCAAATTTATGAAATTGTTGCAATTAAATAAACCTATTATGTCTTCTAATGACGGCACTCAAATAAGGCTATTATGTTTCCCGGCAAAGTTGAAGTGTAATTATAGATGAAGAAGAAGATTAAAATACTTACTTGTTCTCGTACAAATCGAATACACCATTTCCATGAATGAAGTCATATGTCCTCGGGTATGTAGAGAAGCCCTCACACCTTGAAAAGAAAAGATCAAGTTGAGACTAAAGGCAATCAACTTATTCTATTGAAGATGATGAATTTTCAATACCGTTCACTCTCGAATCATGTTTGGGAGTGAATTTGAAATGGCTAAAATCAACTTTTGTCATGTTCAAAATCACTCACATACATGTCTAAATCATTCCAGGTCAATTTAATGTATAATTTTACAATTCTAAATACAATTTTCATACAATCAAAATTGATTTCGAATGATTACGAGGGTGTCTCTAAGTGATCTTGAATATAATAAAGTGATGTTAACAATTTCAAAATCACTCCCAAACACTCCTTTAGAGTAGTGAATTTATAAACTCCTTCCTTCATTGCATAGCAATTGTATTGGTTAAAATATTCCTAGAAAAATCTGAAAAGTCTCATCTATAATACATGTGGATTAGGAACTGCAACTATCTAACTTCTTATGTTCATCCTCTTCGGATATTTCCTTTATCAATGAATTTGTCTCTTATCCAAGAAAAAAAATGTCAGTAGAGACGATTTTCTTTTTTTGAGACAGATGGCCTCAAAAGCAGGCAGCCAAGTTACTCAATATGCCAATGTAGTTCCACTTACAGCTATGTTGTGATTTCTTTGAATTCTCTACTAATACAATTTAGTTTCATAAACTCTCTTTAGAAATACTAAAATTACAGAAATCTAAATTCAATCAAATGGCTTTAACTGGGAAAGGAAAGAGATAGAAGGAACGTACCAATCATGATACATGCCAACAAGACCTCTCTCATAAATGGCTCCTAGAGTGTTCTTGGAAATTGTAGGCACAACATTCATTACCCAAGAATTTTTTGAGTGAACCGCAGCTGCAAATCCCCCGAGGTTTGCATTCATATCCATCACATTCCTATATCGTGGGCTGCCAATCAAGTTATTTATCCTCTTGTAAGCATTGACATGCTTCCTCCATATTTTGTTGTCCTCTTCAAAGGATTCAGCTGTAACATCTGGAATTAGACCCTCGGATATTCTGGGAGGTACAGCAAAAAGCCGTGCTGGGAACTTCTTCAATTTCCCTCCTGCTACTTCTCCATCACTTGTTACCTCGGGAAAAGGGGTGACGCATGTTTCCATTTTCTGGTACCTGTACATAGAATACAAGAAGAGGAGAGTGAGAGAATGCAAAAATGAGGGTCATAATTAGAGAAGTATTCATACTTAAGTATTGACTTTAAAATTTTGTATATCAGAACTGTGTGGATTAGATTGAGTTGGACTCAATACCAAAAATAGCTATTTCCCAAATATTGTCAATCTCCAATCAAATCGAGCATTTCTGAACATAAAAGGATACTATTCTCCAAATGGAGATAGTCATAAGTTTTCAATTGAACATGGGAAATAAGATGACTTCTATGATATGACCATTCATACGCCATCCAGAGACCAGATATAATTTGATCCTGGGCCATTTCGAAGTGATTTAACTCAATACGCCAAAAGTTGAAGCTTAGATGTAAGATAATGAAGAAGCCACGATACTGTACTTGCTTCCTTTAGAAGGAAAAAGAATAGAGCACAACAATGATAGATGATTACTAAAACAATGTACAAAGTAATTTATTTAGCTTGTAGCAGTAACATATATCAAACAATATGGATAAGATCAGAAGAGTGTTCTCTACACAAACTCACCAGACATCTTCTACATCATTTGCTTCACATATTTTTGCAGTCTTCTTCCTTTTACAGGATTTGTCATTTTCCTTTTTCCTCCAGATGGCAATATCTCCCTTCTCATATTTTTTCTCCCAGCAAAGCTGCTCGGCTAGCTCTTCGATTTTCTTCTGCTCTGCATTTAGATCCTCCTTAGCACGTTTCCATGTCTGGTAATAGGTCTTCCAGTTGATTGGAGGGCCAGATAGGATCCAATAGCCACCAGGTCTGAGGACTCTGTCAACTTCCATCAGATACATACCATCTGTATCCACAAGTCCATAGCTTAGAGATGGATTGATATTTAGATCAATGTAAAATAAAATAATATATATATATATATAAACAGTGATGGATATTAGGATCTCGNCAATGTAAAATAAAATAATATATATATATATATAAACAGTGATGGATATTAGGATCTCGAAATCATAATATAATTACGGCCACCTGAAGTTCTCAAAAGGTACAATTTTGGTGTCATCCAAATGAGGCCTAAAACTCTCTCTGCCAACTGCAGATGGGCTGAGGTAAACTTGTTAAAAGAAAGAAAGATAATTCTATCCATTAAACCTATAATAGCTACTTGCTAGGTTCTTTGGCTAGAGAGGATTTATAGAATTTTCGCAATTGGTTTTTTTTTTTTTTTTTAATCTTTTGTTGCGCCTAAAAGATTTTTCTTGTCTGATGATTTTGAAGTATTCTCTCTCTTCCCCCGTCCTTTTAAGTTCTACTGGCTCTTAGGAATGGAAGGATGCCTCTCTTTTCACATATTTTTGCACTTTTTTATAATTTTTCCTACAATGAATAAAATGTTTCTTATAAAATCACACTTACACAGACAAGCATGTTATCTAAATGTTGGGATTAACTAGTACACCTATCATTATTGTTATCGTATGTTAAATATTGGTTCTCCGTTTAAATAAACTTTGACCACACCCATAAAAAAACAAATCAGCCGCAGATAGCAGACCTTTAATTCATCGTCCGACCATTGATAGAGAAGTCTCCCAGATCTAATTGATTTGGGAAAATTTTGAGTTCTTATGAAAGAAATTAGAGAAGTATATTGGAAACGGTACGAAATTTAAAACAAGATATCATGGAGTTCAATCACTCCAGATACTAACCATTTGAAGTCCATGGTATGAGGCATCTTGAACACTGGGCCATATCAAAGGATCTAGATGGAAATGGAAGGCGTATACTACCCAATACGCCAATAAAAGCAGGTACACCACGCTCAAGTGCAAACTGTATCTGTGCTTCGTGATTGTCCCTTGGTGCAAACGACACGGCTAATACATTTCTCTTGAACAAATATGCACCCCAGCTAGCAACCTGTGTCAAATTTGGTGTAATTAGGGTGACAATAAGAATATTTAAGATCTAAGGTCTGAAAATACAAAGTTCAGCAGCAGGACAAAAATTAAGAATGGAATGCTAGAGAACAATGTAAAAAATCGTTGAACATTTATAGAATAATGCACAAATAATTACATTCTCAACCATGCTATCGACACTTTCATGCAGGAAGATAGTTCATTAGTTTTTGTCAGAAACATACCCCACAACCAGTATCCAGAGCTGTTCTAATGGAACCATCTGCAATTGGAATAACTGATGCTAGTTCATCAATATATGCATCGGCTCCTTGAGGAAACATTGTCCCACCACCAGGAAATTTAAATACATTGCCCTGAAACTCTACCCAATGCTGATTTGCCTTCTCAACTGTCAGGCTCTTATATGGAACATTGGCATAATGAACATAATCACGGCCTTTAGGCCAAGGAAACGGAGTCATATAACCTTTGGGTGCTGGAATGAGGCAGTGCAACTTTTCGTCTACTGGAGGACAATGCCTTTCCCTGTATATCATATTCTCCCTAGGGAATCTCATAGCTCGGTCTTGCTCCTGGCAAGGTGTATAATCTGTGTACTTTTTGTCGCATGGTTTGAAAACCTTTGTTTTTGGTTCAGTAGATTCAGTAATCTCGATACTATGATGAGTTTCAAAGTTCAAGTCTTTAACAGTGTTGCAATTTGATAACCTGGTAATTTCCATTGCTATGCTATCTCCTTTCCCAAATCCACTTCTCTGCCATGCTCCCAAAATGTAAAAGAAAAGGCATAGACCAATCACAGCAAATAGAGATATAGGACCTCGGTTTCTGTTTGCCGGCAAATTATGCTTCGAGCCCATTATCTAAATGTGAAAAATCTTTTGAATCTGCAACAATTTTATCTAACTATTAGAAGCATGGACTTGGAGTAGATGCTATGATCAAGCAAGCAATGATTTGCATTAATGTTCAACATATAACGAAAGAAAACATGGAAATCAACGTGAGATGTATAATTTTCACTTCACTAGGCATTTCAAGGTTTACAACCAATAGTTGTCAGATCACAATTCAAGAATGATCAAAAACCCAGAAATTAGAGGTGGGAGAAATGGTGAAACTATAACACATACAGAATGCCATCATTTACAAGTTGGATACTAAAATAAGAAAAAAATGAAAACCACCAATGAAGTAACCAACCAAACATTACTGTCATTGATCCATTGTCACTTGCAGCAAAGCAATACATATCTATTCATAAAAGGATTAATAGAATTTGACATTCTCCAAGAAAAGGTATAGATTCGCATTTCCCTTCAACTTTTTTTACCCCTGTCATAATCAGATTCAGGAAAACTCAAACAAACTTTTAAAAAAAATCAGATCGAACAACATTTTGTACAACAGTACAAAACTGACAACTCCGGTCGAAATTTATACTCCCGATGGGTCCACTAAATCAGACCTGCTTTCTCCTAACAAACTTCAGTACAAATTTCAAGTTTCATCCATTTCATCACAATACAATGGCGACACAAAATCAAACCCATTTAACAAAAGATTTTCATAATGGAGAAAAATACAAAACACAGTAAGAAATCTGCAAAATTAAGCTAAAAAAAAAGCTCAAACGATTGCATCGGGAAGAATTATCGAAAGAGAAAGCAGTAACTAAGATCTAATGAATCAATGAACTTGAACCTGCCCAAGTACGAAGGATCTTGAAACTTCACAACCAAAATGACAATTACTTCAAAAGGGTACCTCCGACGACGATCCGGCGAGCTTTCCGATTTGCCCCCACTGAGCTGGAAAGAGAGATAGAGAGAGTTTGTGCTCGACAGTGGGATTGTAGGATCAGTGAGAACGATGCATTAAAATAGAAAAAGAAAATAACTTTATAGCTGTGAAGAAATGGAGGATTTAAATCTGAATCGAAAAATAATACAAATCTCAATCCGCCGACAGAAATTTCTTATAGAAATCCATTGATTAGCGAGGACTCAAAAATTAAAACTCGTGTTATTTCTTCTCTTCTTTTCTTCATTCTTATGAGTACTGTTCTATCAATTTGTCATATTATATGTCAAAAAAAATTATTTTTATTTAGTCAAACTTATTCCGACTTTTCTTAACTTTTCAGTGGGCTTTTTTTATTTTATATATATAGAAAATTATTTTAAATGATAAAACTATTTAAATTATTTATTAATAATAGTATTATTTACGATGGGTCGTGATGTACTATCATCGATGTCGTGTTCTATCATAGATAAATAATGAAATTATATTATATTTATAAATATTTTTGTTTATTTTTCTATATTCGAATATAACTTTATATATATATATTTTTTTTATGAATAATGAAAAACGTTTTCTTTTGGGGTATATATACCATCTTTTCCTCCTTCAAATATCTTCTTCAAATATAAATAATGCTTTTGTGTTTTGTCACGTTTCCTTTTAAATCATAGTTTTTTTTTTTCTTACAAAATCTTTTTTAATTATAGTTAATAATTTATAAAATAATGAATTATAAATTCAAATTAAAGTAAGCTTATAAGTAATAATTGATACTTAAAAAAATAGTAATTGACATCCAATTTTTTCTTGAGATCAATAAATTTTTATACTAAATGAATTATAAATTTAGTTGATAGTCATTTTTAAAATGGTAAAAATTTTGTCCAAAGATATGAATTTTTTAAGTCTATCCAAATATGATAGAGAATCTAGTTTAGAACACAATCAAATTGGAGGTAAGAAAACTTTTCTTACGTTTCTTTTTAATTTTTTTGATGATGATATAATAATATCTTGCTATATTTGCTAACATGAGCTTGATTCTACTTGTTATGATTTATGCTATCTACTATGTCGTATATATAAGGTTCAAATGATCAAATATCTCTACCTCTATGTGTTGTTGAATTAAAAATAAATAAATATCTTGCTATATTTAAAAAATATAATGTATTTAAATTATTAATATTTAACCGTTCATAATTGAATCTAATTAAACATCCAAGTTTATTAATTTATTTTATTTTTTACTAATTTTCAAATGTTTTTTTTAACACATACTTCATTAAGGCAACAAGCTACCCACAAACAAAATCATCATGAAGAATAGAGGATATCTAATCAGAAAAGCAAGAGTCTTGACAGGTCTCATGCACGTCTTGAATAGGAGAAGAAGGCATGGTACTAAAACAATCATATACAGCTCAAGCAAGTGAGTGGGCAATAAAATTACACGAATAATTACACTTAACAAGAAATGACATTCCTCTGAAGAGCAAGTTTCATTCTAGCACTAACCATTTTCTTAGTTTCTAAAAGATCAAACGACGACTCGTTGATTATATGGATAATATTGACCGAATCAGAGTCAATGATAAAGAGTTGGCTCGACTGCTCTAACAATTGAATTAGATAAAAGAGCCCCAAATTGATGGTCTTACATTCCAACAGTTTAATGAGCTATGATCAACATGCTTAAAACCAGTACAAATAGAAGATGCATGAGAATTACAAATCACTCATCCAAACTCTCCGAACTTTTTCTATCTACTCCATGAGGCATAAATATCGAGCTTCCAGCAACCATCCAAGAGAGGGACCACCTATCCGAACTTCCACGACTCTAGAAACTCATCAGAGTTAGGAAAAGAAATATGCCTTCAAGATTGGAAAGCAGGGAGTTACTTCAACTTTAACACTTGTTAGACACTAGACTTTTTACATGGGGATCCCGAGTTAAGCAGGTGATTTCTATGGTTCCATAGATTTCACATAACAATAATTATCGTAGAAAGATCATTCCTCAAGCTTACTCACGATTTAGTCGCAACAAATCTATAGTTGATCACTCTTCCTATAGTCATCAAATAGACCAAATAAATCAGGAAAGAAAACACACTCTAAATAAACAAATAGTGATAGTGTCAATTTTTTTCTATATTATCCTAGATTGGAATTGAGTCATTGATACTCCTCCACATGCATGATTTTTATTATTAATTTTTTAAAAATGTTGCTTTCAAAATTTAATGTTCAATTTAAGCCCAACTCAAATGATTAAGATATCCAACCAACTAAGATATAATTAAATAGTAAGACACGTGTCTCTAGTTTGAAATCGTGGATGTTGATCCATGATGGTAATGTTAAGAAAACAAAAAAGATTTTAAAAAATTAACGATGAAATGTAAAATATAGCAATTCAGAGTTAATTTTGTTTTGATATTTAAACTGATAAAAAGAAAATATTGAAAAGACAACATTAAAATGAATAAATGAAAAACAGTTAACCGACACCTCGGAGTGGTTTCCTAATGGCCTATTGGTAGCCAGCATTTATTACGTCATAAATATGGTCCCATCATCAATGCTTATTTTCAAATAAAATAATTATGGTGACAAATAACTCCCAATGTGAATGGCCATCCTCTAAAGTCGAGAGAGAAAAAAAAATCTTTTTGAAATTATACTCTTCCTCCCTGTCGAAGACATTCTACTATGTAGCTCAATTAATTATCACAACCTTTTATAATTATACTGATATTTTTATAGTACAAAAAGAACCTTTTGTTGTTTAGTTTTGTTTTCTTTCATGTTTTTTTACAATAATTCTGACATGGGAGATCGAACTTTCATCCTTAAGAAGGAAGACTATATCAATTACTGTTGAACTAAACGTACTTTATTTTTTCATATTTCTTTTGATGATATAAAAGGACGTTTGAGGCAAGGAGTAGAATTTTGAACTCCAAAGAATTGTGAACTCTTGAAACCTACAGTATAACAAGTTAATAAGACATAAAATTGATGTTTTTAAGTTGTGCAACCCACGAATTTCTTGGGCCAAACAAATAGTAGAGTTCACAACTTCATACTTCTCTACCCCTATTTCCTAACTCTCTAGTTCAAACACTTCCAAAAAGTTGTGTACAAATATAAAAGGTTTAAAGTACCAATGACCTAATATGGAGTCTTCAATCCAAACTTTATTTCATTGATATATTTTGCCTAAATGATTAGCTTGTATGTAATTTCACGTTGGGCCTCTTTTAGTTCATGATCATATGGATACCTTATGTAATTTCACGTTTAAATCATAAAAAAAAGTCCACATAATTTTATCCCAAATAATCTCTACGGATTTTTTTTAAACAATCATATTTTATGCTTTAATACCTTATTCCTAAAAATCTTTTTTTTTTCTATAAAAAAAAAATTAATATTTTATCTCTAATATCTATTTCATTTTAAATAAAGGGAAAACAAATTAAAAACAAATCATATTTTATTCTCTATTCTCTTATTCACAATTTTTTTAAAAAAACACACATATTATCTCTAATAATCTCTACTTCACATTAAAATAAAGGATTTTAAAAAAAAAAATAACAATCAAATCAAGTTATGATTTGAGATCTAATTTTTTCTATAAATATCTCATTTCAATATCTAATTTTCCATCCGATATTTCATTTCTTCTCCATTATCTTTTTCTTTTTTTAAATTTGTGTTATATATATATATATATATTAATTTTGTTAATAGCAACCTCCTATCCAATGTTTCTTTTCCTTCTTCTTTAAGAAGTTTAGTGTATGTTTGGTTTGTAATCTTGATTCTATTTTATGTTTTTAGATTCACTTAATTTAGTGAATATGTGTTTGACAAACAACTCGAATTCTTGAAATTGTTTTTGAATTTTGTGATCCAAATAGTATAAATTTTGACAATATTTTTATGTTTTCATTTTATCCATAATTTGAATTTTAAAATTTAAAATGTAGAGTTATATCAAATAAAGATAAAAAAAAATATATATTTAGAAATATAGTATGTCATGTTATAAACTCCATTCAATCTTTTAAAAATTAAAATAAGTATTGTAGTTTATTATAAATTAGGTTAAAATCCAATTTTTGTGTCTTTGGTTTTGATACGATTAAAAGTTAGTCCACATCGTTTTAAAATTTAGAATTTAGTTCCTATGATTTGATAATGACTTCACATATAGTCCATATGGTTTGTTAAATCTTTTAAATAGTTCCTATCGTAGGGACTGTTTTTTAAGCTTTTATCAAATCATAGGTGGTAAACTCCAATATAAACTATAAGGCCTAAATTTTATCTTCTTCCAAAATCATTGAGACAAAAATTTTAATTTATCCTATGAATTATATCATATTACAAAATAATAATTATACAAATTTTTTAACATAAAACCATGTTCATAAACAAATTAATAATAGTTTATTGTCAACTAATATTTAGTGAGTAACTATAAAGGATAACTGCAATTGGTAGCATTTTTATGAATAATAACCAAGTGTATAACATCATTTTAAAAAATTGCAAATATAACCAAGTCTATCAGTGATAAACTTCTATCATTGATAGACTCTTACCACTGATATGGTCTATCACTGATAGATTATTTAAATTTGACCATATTTGTAATTTTTTTACATTATGTTATATCTGCTAATAGTCTAATATCTATATTGGCAACTGTCCCATGTTTAAATATAGAATTTAATTTATGAATCTTACTCCCAAACACATATATGAAAACATGACATACAACTCTATTTTCATTAAATCCCTTTTTCAAATTTCTGTTTTCAGATTTTTTTTACCAAACAGGCCCTTAATTTTCATGTTTCAAGTATCTCTTCTATTTTTTATAAGAAGGTCACCCCCTCTCTCTTTTTTTTTTTTTTTTTTTTTTAATTTTTATTTATGTCCTTTTTTCAATTTTTTTCCACCTTTTTAATTTTCTAAAGACATATAGAGTTATTTAATGTAATTTTTTTTATATTCTTTTATATTTTTTTTATACACATAGAATCTTACATATTTAAGAAAGTGGTCAAAAGATCTTGCTTTTCAAGTTCAGGAAATTTCTCAAAGTTCAAGCAATTTAGAGACCAAGAAAGTAATTGTTTTCATGTTTTTATAGTTTTTCTTTTCATAGTTTAATCTTTGTAAATACATACCAATGAGTTTAGAAGTTTATAATGATTATTACTATTTTTTCAAGTTTTTGTTTTTTTCTCTTTTCGAATTTGTAGTAAATATATACCAATTCATCTTAGTATAATTTTGAAATAATTTGTAAAATCAAAATAAAATTTAAAACCATGAGGAAGATAATTGCAAATCTACAATAATAATAATAATAATAATTTTTAAGAGTTTATGTATGCATAAAAATAAAAATAATAATTTTGTTTAAATTAAAATTTGAAAAGTTAAAATTAAGAGCATAATCAAATCATCCAATTCAAGATAAATAAAATATAGAAAAATTCTATGGTTTAATTTGAAGTTTAAAATTAGGAGGGTAATCAAATCATCCAATAAAATTAGGAACAATTATCATGATTTTTTTAATCTATCACGTGTAGCTCCTAATTGTTTCAAACTCTCTTATTCATAAATTAAAGTTGTATTATTAATATTTTATAATCAAATTCGTTTTTTAAAACTTTACATAATACGTACAACGTATGTAATATCAAATTAGTAATTCTAAAATGCTACTTTTATAGCAAGCAACGAAGGGAGGTAATATGGAAAATTTTCGAGATTACCATCGTACTAAAATACTTACCGTGGATATAATTTGACTTCATTGGTATTGGTGATTCCTTCAATCGGAGGCTAAAGGTATTGCTTTTGCAAGCTCCGTCATTCCGGATATCGTTATTTAAATTGAGCTTCTAGTTCATTTAAGTACTTTAAATTTTAGAGAAAGAAACATGATGAAAATTACATTTAAACTAAGAAAGATTATCCAAAAGAGAAAAATCTCTAGAAAACATGTATATCTAATTGTGAGTTGATTATTTCACACCTACTAATCATAGAATAATGTAAAACAAAATTAAGGTATACTATACTAATGTAATTTGATATAAAAATAGAAAGTTAATGAGGTATATGATTCTCTTCAATTTATTGTCTAAGAAGCAAAGACAATGAGGTGGGGTTTAGTAAAGCTTACATAAAGTTTCAAAGTTCACATACCAACCAACTCAAAACCCCATTAACAAACTTTTGAAGCTAATATAGTGTCGTCTTTTGAGTCACCCACTTAAAAAGAATCTTAATTCCCAAAAAAAAAAAAAAGAAAAAAACTCAAGCTATATAACTTTTTTTTTTTCAACTCATTTTTGAGAAAAAATACAAAATAAAAAAATTGAAGATCCTCCTCTTTATTGGTTTGGTGGTGGAGTCAGACAACGTGACTGTGGTTCACAATTACTAACAAGAGAGAAAGATGTGTTAACTCTAGTGAAATTCATGGTAGAGGATATTCTGTCTATGGGGGTGTAACGAGAGATTCCAATTTTGTTATATTCAATGATCTTAAAATTAGATAGTAGACGATGTAGCTGGTTAGACATCATATAGGGTTGAATTTCATTATTGGTGTGATGATTTCCCTTATTGGGACTTATATAATTGTTGGTTGTTTGTTTTTCTAAAAAAAAATCCAAAAACATCATATGTGAATTAATTTTTTTCTAAAAAAAAAAACTTTAAATGATAAACAATGAGAAAACCTAAAAGAAGAATTTAAATGAATTACTTTTTCTTAAAAAAAAACAATTTAAATGAATTAAAAAACGAAAATGACAAAAGAGAGGGAGAGTTTTATCATCTAGTCACTTTATATATAGTATAGATAAGGTAAAATACCATTTCGCTCCTTATGTTTTGGAATTTGTTTAATATTAGTCTTTTATACTTACAAATGTCCAATTCTTATACATACAACTCCAATAAATCTTAAATTTAGCCCCTTAAAGTTAATTTTTATTGGAACTTGTGAAGGAATTGAATTCATGATGTGGAAGCATATGATCACCTCATTGTTGGGGTTGATGCCTTAAATCTCGTAGGGTCCTATAGTTTGTAAACACTTGTATAAACAAACACTTTGTAATTTATAATATGAGATATTTTATTCACTTCAGTCTATGAAATATGAGATATCTTAGTTGCATTAACCACAAACCAATAAATTAAGATCCCTGGTTATCGTTGTAACTTAAGCAAATATGTTGGGACATACAAGTGGATCGTACTTTAAGTGATAACCTAAATAGTCTGTAGTATATAGATAAAGGAGGGATACCTTATCTTGGTGACAGTACAAGTGTGGCCCGCTTTGTAGGTATTACAAATATTATAAAGTGCTACAAATGATCTGATCTTAATCATTCGTGTATTAGACATGCGAAGGGGGATACTCTATACAAAGGAGTTTATATAAAATTAGACCAGGAAATGTTTTGTCTCATTATATAATGTTGTTCATAATTGAAACTTTTATTTCACTAGGATGACCATAGGTAACATGACCTTAATCCTGGAGTGAGTTGTGAACTTCTGCCTATGAGGGTGGTCCTTTGATTTGCATTGGTGAGAGTGGCCAGATCGTTGATTCAAACCTATCACTTTGGGGGTTCGTCTAATTGGGGAGCTGGAAACTCAGTTACACAAGATGAAATTCACTCCTTCCCTAAAGCAGGGATAAGTAGATAAATTGCTCCTTTAAAGGCTGATTTCGGGGCTTGAATAATATGGCGCCACACCTTCTCTTGGCCTCAGAAGGATTTAGTCATAATGGGACTATGATCTATTGTTCATTAGAGGAATCAGTGGTACTTAAAGAGTTAGATGTAACTACAGGGGCAAAAAGGTAAATTGGCTCAGGTGTACTTACGAGCAATTTATGAAAGGTCATCGTATTGTTGATTGATTATATCTAATGGATACAGAAATATATTTGTAGTGCGAAGAGTGCAGTTGTCGGTTTTTAGTAGAATGCCCGGCAGTTAACGGATGGTGGATATCGTGATTAAAAAGTTTAGTCAGTTATTCACGTACCATTGGAGCTTCAAGCTACAAGTCCATAAGGTCCCCTTGGTAGCTCAATGGATTCAAGTTGAGAATCAGTTTTTGGGTTAGTTTGAAATGTTCAAATTAACACGAAGGAATTTGATTATATATGATATAATTAAATTAATTAAATTATATATGTTATAATTGATATGATGTATTAGATACATTAATATTTGATTGGAGGAATTAAAATAAATTGATTTATATTAAATATCATAAAAAGAGAAAAAGAACTATGGTTTATATGTTGCATATGATACAATATTAAAACTATAGGTTATAAATATAATATGATAAGTTAGTTATTTTATTTATTTATAATTTATTAATTATGAGATAGTTAATTTTCTTTTTCTCCGATAACCAACCTTAGTGGGTGGTTTTATGGGAACTGTGGATAAAATGAAAAATAGTTTTTTAGATTCATTACGCTCAATCCACGAAACAAGCAATCAGATTACTTTCGAAAGACTAAACTATAGTCATCGAGTTTACTATACGATAGTTACTCGTTTCTACACGATCGAGTATCAAGTCTATACGATAGACTTCTTCCTCTATACGATTGTTCATCGCATACTCGATCGTTTACTTCTTTCTTCCCTCTATCCAAATTCATACAGAGCCCACAACTCCTAGATTCTCACACCGAGAATACCAAGGTAATATTGTGGTGATGTCGAGTTCTGTTCGAGGATTGAGGATCGATTTTTACTCGCTGCTAATCGAGGATTTTCCAGTTCGGGTTGTTTGTTGAGTTGCTGAACGATCGAGAGAAATACATGAAGAAAGGGTTCTTCAAAGGTATTGTCACTCGATCCCTTGTATTTACTTTGAAGCATGCTGTAATTTATTCATTGATGCATAATTGTTTCTGTATGATTGTAAATGTTTATGTTCTTTCACAATGGAGTTTGGAACGATCTGCTTCCGCTCACTGTTTTAGAGTTCCTTCACTCATGTTTTAGAATTTCATTTTACAGAACTTAACAAAACAGAGGACAACAGAAACACAAGATAAACACATAAGACCTAAACATGCTTCATTACAGAAAAATGCAGAGAGGAAAAAGGGTAGAAGAAAATTAACCCTTGAAGAACCATTTCTTCTCGAATTCCCTCTCCAACAACAAGATCACGAACAAGATCTCCTTCTCACAAACACTAATGTACAATAAGGTCTCAAACATGGCAACGAGGACACCACCACAATGGAACCTAGTGTTAGGGATTGTGCCCTAAAGTTTCGTGTCCAGTATTTTGTAAACAACTTTGTACGGCACTTGTGATATATAATATAAATGATATTTACTTCACTACTTAACTTTACACATTTAGATTTTACCACAAACCAATAAACATAAAATCTCTGGTTATCTGTATGTAACTTAAGCATTTATGTGGTGACATACAAGTGGATCATGTCTTGAGTGATAACCAAAATGGTTTGTAGTATATGGATATAGGAGGGAAACCTTATCCTGGTAACGCTACGGATGCGACCTACTTTGTGGAATGGTCACAAGTGTTGTGACTTGTCACAGATGATCTGATCCTGATCATTCGTATAGGGGACATACGAGCAAGGGCGTCCTATACAAAGAGTTTGTATAAGATCTGACCACGAAGTGTTAACGTCTCGTTATATAACTCCGTTCATAACTGAGACTTCACTTCACTAGGATGACCATAGGTAACATGATTTCAATCCTGAGTGAGTTGGGAACTTCTGCCATTGAGGGCGGTCTTTTGATTTGCATGGGTGTGAGTGGCTAGAACGCCGACACAAACCTACCATTTTGGGGATTCGTCTGATTTAGGAGATGGAAACTCAGCTACACAAGATGGAATTCACTCATTCCTTGAGGCAGGGGCAAGTAGATAGATAGCTCTCTTAAGAGCTGATTCCAGGGCTTGAACGATGTG